>NC_064855.1:10977974-11010474 GCF_024139225.1 Suncus etruscus
GGATATATATAGGACACTCCATCCCCAGAAACCTGGATACACATTCTTCTCCAATGTACATGGGACATTCCCCAGGATAGACTACATGCTGGCACATAGAACATACCTCCATAAGATCAAGAGGATAGAAATTTTGCAGACTACCTTCGCAGACCACAAGGATCTGAAATTATTTGTGAACTCCAAAGGGACTCAGAAGAAACACTTTAACACCTGGAAGTTAAACAGCCTCATGCTCAATAACCAGTGGGTCCGAGTTGAAATCAAGGAGGAAATCAAAAGGTTCCTGGAAACAAATGACAATAAAGACACAAACTATCAGAACTTATGGGACACAGCAAAAGCAGTACTGAGAGGAAAATTTATAGCTTTGCAAGCACACATCAGGAAGGAAGAAGGAGCTTACCTGAGTAGCTTAATGACACAGCTAATAGAACTAGAAAATGCTCAACAAAAGGACCCAAGAATAGGAAGACAGAAGGAAATAACAAAGCTGAGAGCAGAAATCAACGAAGTGGAAACTCAAAAAACAATCCGAAAGATCAACGAAAGCAGAAGTTGGTTCTTTGAAAAATTTTACAAGATTGATAGACCACTGGCAAACCTAACAAAGAAAGAGAGAGAGAGAAACTTGATAACTCGTATCAGGAATGAAAAAGGAGAGATCACTACTGATATGACAGAGATTCAAAGGGTAATCAGAAACTACTTTGAAAAACTCTATGCCACTAAAAATGAGAACCTGGAAGAAATGGATAAATTCTTGGACTTTTATAATCTTCCACGGTTGAAGGAAGAGGATGTAGCATATCTAAACACCCCCATCACCATTGATGAAATTAAAACAGTAATCAAATGTCTGCCAAAAAACAAAAGCCCAGGTCCAGATGGATTCACTAATGAATTCTATCAAACTTTCCAAGAGGAACTACTGCCAATCTTGGCAAGACTCTTTCATGAAATTGAACAAACAGAAACACTTCCAAATAGCTTTTATGAAGCCAACATCACCTTTATACCTAAACCAGACAGAGACGCTACCAAAAAAGAAAATTACAGACCAATATCACTGATGAATGCAGATGCAATGATCCTCAACAAAATCCTGGCAAATAGGATTCAATGCCTCGTTAAGAAGATCATCCACTACGATCAAGTAGGTTTCATCCCAGGAATGTAAGGCTGGTTTAACATCCATAAATCTATCAACATAATACACAACATCAATAACAAGAAAAATAAAAACCACATGATCATATCAATAGATGCAGAGAAAGCATTTGATAAGGTCCAACACCCATTCTTGATCAAAACTCTCAGCAAGATGGGAATGGAGGGAACCTTTCTCAATATAGTGAAGGCCATCTACCACAAGCCAGTGGCAAATATTATCCTCAATGGAGAAAAACTGAAAGCCTTCCCTCTAAATTCTGGCACAAGACAAGGCTGTCCTCTCTCACCACTCCTATTCAACATAGCACTGGAAGTACTTGCTGTAGTGATTAGGCAAGAAAAGGATATCAAGGGAATCCAGATAGGAGAGGAAGAAGTCAAGCTCTCACTGTTTGCAGATGACATGATACTCTACTTAGAAAACCCTAAAGACTCTATCAAAAAGCTTCTAGAAACAATAGACTCATATAGCAAGGTGGCAGGCTACAAAATTAACACACAAAAATCAATGGCCTTTCTATATACCAATAGTAATAAGGATGAAATGGACATTAAGAAAACAACCCCATTCACAATAGTGCCACACAAACTCAAATATCTTGGAATCAACTTGACTAAATATGTGAAGGACCTATACAAAGAAAACTATAAAACTCTGCTCCAAGAAATAAGAGAGGACACACGGAAATGGAAATGCATACCCTGCTCATGGATTGGCAGGATTAACATCATCAAAATGTCAATACTCCCCAAGGCATTATACAGATTTAATGCCATCCCTCTAAAGATACCCATGACATTCTTCAAAGAAGTGGATCAGACACTTTTGAAATTCATTTGGAACAATAAACACCCTCGAATAGCTAAAGCAATCATTGGGAAAAAGAATATGGGAGGAATTACTTTCCCCAACTTTAAACTGTACTACAAAGCAACAGTTATCCAAACAGCATGGTATTGGAATAAGGATAGGTCCTCAGATCAGTGGAATAGGCTTGAATACTCAGAAAATGTTCCCCAGAGATACAACCACCTAATTTTTGATAAAGGAGCAGGAAATTCTAAATGGAGCAGGGAAAGCCTCTTCAACAAGTGGTGTTGGCACAACTGGATAGCCACTTGCAAAAAATTAAACTTAGACCCCCAGCTAACATCATGTACGAAGGTAAAATCCAAATGGATTAAAGACCTCGATATCAGCCCCAAAACCATAAGATATATAGAACAGCACATAGGCAAAACACTCCAGGACATTACAGGCATCTTCAAGGAGGAAACTGCACTCTCCAAGCAAGTGAAAGCAGAGATTAACAGATGGGAATATATTAAGCTGAGAAGCTTCTGCACCTCAAAGGAAATAGTGCCCAGGATACAAGAGCCACCCACTGAGTGGGAGAAACTATTCACCCAATACCCATCAGATAAGGGGCTAATCTCCAAAATATACAAGGCACTGACAGAACTTTACAAGAAAAAAACATCTAACCCCATCAAAAAATGGGGAGAAGAAATGAACAGACACTTTGACAAAGAAGAAATACACATGGCCAAAAGACACATGAAAAAATGTTCCATATCACTAATCATCAGGGAGATGCAAATCAAAACAACGATGAGATACCACCTCACACCACAGAGAATGGCACTCATCACAAAGAATGAGAATAAACAGTGTTGGCGGGGATGTGGAGAGAAAGGAACTCTTATCCACTGCTGGTGGGAATGCTGTCTAGTTCAACCTTTATGGAAAGCGATATGGAGATTCCTCCAAAAACTGGAAATCGAGCTCCCATACGATCCAGCTATACCACTCCTAGGAATATACCCTAGGAACACAAAAATACAATACAAAAACCCCCTTCCTTACACCTATATTCATTGCAGCTCTATTTACCATAGCAAGACTCTGGAAACAACCAAGATGCCCTTCAACAGACGAATGGCTAAAGAAACTGTGGTACATATACACAATGGAATATTATGCAGCTGTCAGGAGAGATGAAGTCATGAAATTTTCTTATACATGGATGTACATGGAATCTATTATGCTGAGTGAAATAAGTCAGAGAGAGAGAGAAAAACGCAGAATGGTCTCACTCATCTATGGATTTTAAGAAAAATGAAAGACACCCTTGTAATAATAATTTTCAAACACAAAAGAGAAAAGAGCTGGAAGTTCCAGCTCACCTCAGGAAGCTCACCACAAAGAGTGATGAGTTTATTTAGGGAAATAACTACATTTTGAACTGTCCTAATAATGAGAATGTATGAGGAAAATGGAGAGCCTGTCTAGAGTACAGGCGGGGGTCGGGTGGGGCGAAGGGAGACTTGGGACATTGGTGATGGGAATGTTGCACTGGTGATGGGTGGTGTTCTTTACATGACTGAAACCCAAACACAGTCATGTATGTAATTAAGGTGTTTAAATAAATTTAAAAAAACTTTAAAAAAAATAGGAGGGCAAAGCAAGTAATGGTATTTTCTGTGAGCCACTGAATTCTAATAATTTTGAAATAATAAACAGTGATTTCAAAAGAATAAAAAAGAAAAAATATCTTCAGAAAGTATCAGTGGTTCTTTGATAATCTAGATCCTCATGTACACTTTAGGAATGATATGAAAAACTGTATCATAATACCAATGACAAAGACCTGTTATGTACATTGCTAGCATATTGTGCATGGAAATGGTCAGGTGTATCATTGCAATTCTGAATTCTGAAATTCGTATTTTGGTTACTTCTGATGAGATTTCAGATTCTCATTCAAAATTAACATCTTGGCTGGTACACATTTTGAATCCTTGTTCTCTCCTATCTATATATTCCCTAGACCATTTCCAGGAGTGAACCCCCTGAGCAGAGTCAAGAGCAGCCCCTGAGCATTGCTGTAAAGTGACTCAACAACAACAATGAAGAAATCAGACACTAACATCTTTGGTTGGAGACCAAGCATATGTGTTAGAATCAGTCTTGATCAGGGATAATGTAGCTCAGTGAGACAGATATCCTATGTTAACAGATTACACACATCCTATTAAAATATACATATTTAAATGTAGCATTTAATTAGTAGCAAAAGTTATATTCATATCTATCAATAGGTATGGCCATTCATCCATCCATTCAGGAAGGTATTATTATGTGTGACAGAGTGAAGTTATCCGTAAGTCTTACATGCTTCCCCATTTTCTCTGGATTGCCCTTATCTACCATACACACTGCCATGTTTTCTGTCATTGTACAATATTTTCATCTTCAAGAATATGTCCAAATTAAATCATTCACATGTATTTCTTTGGTCTTATTTTCCCCAGTGTAATTGTCCTGAATTTCTTGCATATTTTTGTGTTTATCAATTGGTTATTATTTATGTTATTTAGCTAGTATTCCCATGTCTAACTAAGCCATAGTAAGCATATCGATTTATGTGGTGATGGATTGGGTATTTTTCTTATTAAATACCTATAAAATATAGCATGAATATCTGTGTGCAAGACTTTTGTGGGATTCCCCTGTAATTTACTTGACTAACTAAATGAGCATGGAATGTCTGGACCCTATTGCTGGTATACATTTTCATTTCTTAAGATTTTTTTTTTATTATTTTGGGTCACACCCAGTGATGCTCAAGGGTTACTTCTGGCTATGCACTCAGAAATCGTTCCTGGCTTGGGGAACCATATGGGACTCTAGGGGATCGAACCACAATCGGTCCCTGGTCAGCCATGCACAAGGCAAAAGCCCTACCGCTGTGCCATCTCTCCAGCCCCACTTAAGCTAATTTTCTTAATTGCCATATCTAAGCTTAGTGGTTACAAAATTGTTCATTGTTACTTTTCAGTCATACAATGTACTTATTCCCTGAACTATATCTCCCATATTTAAAAAAAATTTTCCCCCGAGGCACCCCTAAAAAATTTTTTTAATTCAGGTAACAATACAAGTTTTAGGGGCTGGAGAGATAGTGTGGAAGTGAGGTGTTTGCCTTGCATGCAGAAGGATAGTTGTTTGCATCCCTGCATCCCATATGGTCCCCCGAGCCTACCAGGAGTGATTTCTGAGTTTAGAGCCAGGAGTATCCCCTAAGAGCTGCTGGGTGTGACCCTAAAACCAAAAAACCAACCAAACAAACAAAAAAACAATGCAAGTTTTAGTAGTATAGCTTCTTAGTTGTATGTGAGCATGCACACCCCCCACCACCAAAGTGTCTTATTGTGGTTTAACTTGGTTTTCCTAGTTATTCAAGGAGAATGTTGTGACTTCCATTTCCTGGGTCTAGGAGAAAAAGTATGTTCAAAGTTGCTTTCTCCCTCCAGCCCCTCAAGTGGCATATTTTTTTAATGAATGCCAGTTTTCATGGTTTTGCTTTTTGTCTTTGAGTATTTATTTCACTATTGTTTCTTTATATCTTGCCTATTAGAGAAAGGAAGTAAAATGTTATGTATGAAACTATCAGCAACAATGCTGCAAAGCACAGTGAAAAATTATAAATATATGTATATATACATGTGCAAATATATGTGTGTATATTTGTACATATACACACATATATAAATACCTCTACTAGAAGCAGATTGGTGGGTGATAGGCAAATGGGGGCTTTGGGGAACATTAGTAAAGGGAAGTAGACACTGGTGAATGAACTGGTGTTAAAACATTATATGCCTGAAACCCAATCATGAGTAAACTTTGTAATTTCATGATAATTAAAATTTTAAAAATTTAAGTAAGCCATGGGGAATAAAAAGCACGTGCATATCTAAAACAATTCTACTGATTAATTTGGAAAATTCTTTATTTCTGTGTTCTCTTCCTTTATAAATTTGTTCATTCTGCTAATCTTCCAAGTTGGTCAAATTTATTTCTTTGACTCTCCAGAAATAACACATGGGTTAAGATTCAGATTCTGCAACTCACTGCAGTTTAGTCCCTGGCACTGTATGGTTCCCTAAGCATACTGCTTAGGAGAGCCCTAAGCATGTAGGGTGGTCCCAGGTAATCCTTGGCACCCCAGGGCCAGAGCAGTATTGCATCCTGGGGTTCTTGCATTGAAGTGCAGGGCCTTAGAATTACCAAGTGAGTCTCCTGGATACCCTAAGCCCCACTTTGAAGCCCTCACAAATTATTATCTTATTCAAGACTATTCAATTTTTCTTAGGAATTTATCTGGAGAGGGTAATTATAGATTAATCTTTTCTTAACCTATTTTGTGTTGGTGTGTGAAGAACAGTATCTATGCATTGAGTGCTTTGTGGCAGGGACACAAAGTATTAATTTTTTCCTTCTGAAGTTTTTATTCTCCAACTCTACCAAAAATAATTTATGTTCGTGGTATTGGTTTTATCTATATAATTAAAGTATTTATAGAACTTTGTCCTCACAGGAAAGTTGAGACTCATATTAAAGCATGCAGATGATGATGATGAGAGAGAGAGAAGAGAGATGAGTGTTTGAGTGTTGTCAGGAGTGATTAAACTCTTTCTTAATCTTTTCTTCAATTCAAATGACAGCTCCTTTTCTTTTTCTACCAACTGTTAATGGTAACATATTAGAACTCAGGCAAAAAAAAAAAAAAAACCTTCTTTTTTTTTTTTGTGATCAATATTCTAGAACCTGTTAGAAGGAGACCCATGGTGCTTTAGGGGTTAGGTAAGTTTTTTTTTTTTTTTAGGAATGAGCGAAGAAGCATTTTAGTATAATATCATTTTAGAAAAATCCTTATAGTCATTGAACTCTTTGAAGGAAAAAATGGCTTCACATAGGCCTTGGAGAGCCTCAAGTTTGTCATGTAGAGTTAGTACAGCGGCTGTCTGCCTTCCAGCTATCCCTCTCCCTCCTGGCTCAGGGAATCTGGATGCTGACAGTGCTGGGGAAGTGGGAATGAATCCCCAGATTATAACAGATTCTATTTCACAGCCCTTGAGCTACTTTTCTCCACAGCCTCCCCTTCGTCCTCTGCTTATCCCTTGCCATTTTCCCCAGTGCTTCTGGGCTTCCTAGGAAAGATGATTCCGGTCTTTGATTCTGGAAGAATGAATCAGTCAGCCCTTTTTCTCAGCATGCAGGGTCAAGGCTGACCCTCTCTTATGTGACACACCAGATTGTGACACTCCAGACTTCCTTGTATAAATATACAGGATTGCTCTTTGTACAAATATCTTTGTTCACTGTACAAATGTATAGGCTTGCTCTTCAGACGAATACCTTTGTACAGGTTGTTCTTTGTAGAGGCTTGCTCTGTACAAATATCAGGAATTGGCCGCATGCAAGTCAAACACCCCACTGTGCTATTGCTCTGGCCTCTGAAGTTTATTGTTAAAGAAGAACTTCATTGAACTACACTATGTTAAGCACAGTGCTAACTTTAAATTAAAAATAAATTTTTGCAAAAGCACATTCAACTATTTAGGGTATATTATTTTCAGGAAAAGATGGTGAAATGAAAGGACATCAGAGTCATTCATAAAGTAGTCCGTTGTCAATGATTTTTCTACTTTTTGTGCATTATGATGACAGTTTATGGTGACAGAGATTTGCTAGAATATACTTTGAGAATAATAATTATAGTAATGAAGTTAAGTATATCAATTTTAATCTACCTGGTAAAGAGAAAAATTTTCTATTAAGAATTTTCTTTACTGGATGGAAGAAAGCTCATACATTTACTTGAGAAGAATTTTCTGGGGCCAGGAAGGTGGTGCTAGAGGTAAGGTGTCTGCCTTGCAAGCGCTAGCATAGGACGGACCGCGGTTCGATCCCCAAGCGTCCCATATGGTCCCCACAAGCCAGGGGCGATTTCTGAGTGCATAGCCAGAAGTAACCCCTAAGCGTCAAATGGGTGTGCCCCCCCTCCAAAAAGAGAAGAATTTTCTGTTTTATCCTCTTAAAAATCATCAGTGCACCATTGAATCATAGTATCATATAAAAACTTGCACAAAGGAGAGGTCTGTGTATGTACATATGTGGGTTGTATGTGTTTCTAGAAGACCTGGTACACAGAAGAGGAGAGGATTTTTTTTTTCCAAAAACAAATTAGTTCTAAGAGATAGGCACACACTTTTTCCCTGACCTTCCCTAACTGACTGCTCCATCCCTTACCTCTTCCCCAGGACTTTTCTTAGCACATTCTTCGCATCCTTATTTCTCAAGCTATAGATGAAGGGGTTCATCCTGGGGATCACCAAGACTAAGAATACAGAAGCCACATTTACCTGGGTCGTGCTGTTGGTAGTCAGTGGCTTAAAGTATATAAGTGTGATGGAGCCATAAACTGTGTGAACTGAAATACACAGGTACCAAAGGTTTTGGACCTGGCCTTGGCAATGGGGATTAGAAGAATTCTGGCAATGATAAGGGCCTAAGAGATGATGACGGTGTCAGTTGTACTTAGCATATCAAACTCACCTACAAGTCAACACCACCAGCTCATTTAGGTTTGTGCTGGAGTCCTAGATCTTCAGAAGAGGAACGATGTCACAGAAATAATGGTGAAAAACATTGTGCCCACAGAAGGAAACCCTCATCATGGGCTAAAGCACACAGTAATGCCATGATATAGATTCCAGTCACCAGGACATTACATACCTTCAGGTACATAGTGACCTTGTAAAGCAGAGAATTGCAGATCACTATGTATCCGTCATAGGCCATCGCTGAGAACATAAAACACTCTCCAATAGCAAAAACACAAAAGCAAAAAGCTGGGTCATACACCCAGGGCAAGAAATATTATTTTTCTCCCACACAAATTTTCCCAGGAGTTTAGGGGTAATCACTAAGGAATAAAAGAGATCTAAGAATGACAAATTACCAAGGAAATAGTACATGGGAGACTGGAACTGGGAACATAAAGTGATCGGGAGAATGCCCAAGTTTCCCACCACTGTGATCCTGTAGATGCATAGAAACAGGAAGAACAGAGAGGCAGCTGGAATTCTGGCTGGTTTGTTAATCCTTCAAGACCAAACACATTCATGGTTTAGTAAATGCACATGATTATTTTATTCCAGACAGATAAAGATGATAAAGAAAAAAATCACAAGTTGTCAGATATCTGTTTCCATAATTTATAATTGTTTTACTAATGTTTATGATTAAAAAGCTACCCACAACTGCTCATAAATAAAAAAGGATTGTTAATACCATGGCAGTGAGAAATAATTAAGTAATATATTTATAATTATTGCATTTTGAGCCAGTATTCTATTAATCTTTAAACAAACTTGAAAGGCATGCAAAAGTATACAGCACACATAAAAAAAATCACCATACAGTGAGACTTTAGATTTGCTTGAAGAACATCTAAATGGAATAAAATGTTAGTTATTTGTGTGTCCTCGGTGACTACACTACTATCAGGACAAACGGCACCCAGTAACCATGGACTGACTATCAGTACCACTATAGAGTTGGTAGCTTTGTGCTAGTAACACCTAGGTTTGATTGAAAATCTAATTCATTTAGTTAAGAATCTAATTTCAGGCCAGGCATTTAGCACTTGGGGTCAAGTTCTTAATTTGAATATAGTTCATCTCGTTTCAATCTCCAGCATCAGATATGAGCTTACAAACACATCTCCGCATCTGTCCCTTAGCCCAGAACCAGCAGAAAAACCTGGGCAATACAAGTGTGGACTAACCCCACTGCTCCCTACTGGGAATCTAATTTCTGATTTGTAGCAGGCCTGGTTATCACTGGCCATAGATTCAGCACCTCTCAAATAGGCATAGGGCGGCTGCATTATCACTGAGTTCCTGGTATAGAGGGCAAGTTCAAATCCTCGGGGCTTTATGTTAAGGAGTATTTTACCTTAATTCTGAAGTTCTGTGCAGGAAATAAATAGACGCTCTGTTCTGTTCTGCTCTTTACTTTTATCTCCAGGAGGAACTGGGATTCTCTGGCAGGTGCAGCTAAGGAAAGCAGAAAACTTTCCCCTGTTATTTTACCCACTGTGGCCCACCAGGGACCCCGACCAGCGGGTAAAGCTGGGGACCACGTCAGTAATTCACAATTCTCGAAGAGGAATCCGGCCTGAAATAGAAGAGGGACTGGGAAATAAAGAGACTCGAGACGAAGGGTTCCGATCAGGAGTCCATTTAATAAAGGAAAAAATAGACCTTTTATAGACAATGCAAAACAAAGAGAGTAGGGGCGAGGCGCAATAGGAGTGGCTGTAACTTTCCACGGGAACATCTTGATTTTCCAAGGTTAATAAGATTATCAGTCAAGAGATTCACATTATCTTTGAGCAACAAAATACAAAATCTAATCTCAGCTTGGGCCTTTTGACCCCTGTCTTTACAAGGACATCTTGGAGCCTAGTGACTCCCTAGCTCTAGGCTATTTCTATTTCTTTGGGTCCAAGGACAAAAAGGCCACATCTAAGCACTTTGGCTCAGACTTTCAGAGACTCCATTTTGATTAGTGAGAGGGCTTTTTAATTATTCCAAACAGTCCCCAACAACCCACCTCACATCGACAGGCAACGAAAAACTCTTCCTCCAATTCAGTGGCATTGAGCTCTGTTACAGCTATATATATTTGGAACACAGACATTTTCCTGCTTTGAAAATGTGCCAGCTCCTTCTAACTGATTCCATTTCCTGGTGAATGTTTTTGGAAATGATCACCTAGAAGCTGTTTACTTAGAGTGATGCCTACTTTGCGGTTTTATTTTTCTTGTGAGATAAATTCACACATTTTGCTGTATGAGGAGTATCACCTGTCCTGTTTATTCTGGCTCTCATTTAGAGTGTGAATAATTAGCTTCTTAATAGAGATACAAAAAAATCAAAGTGTACAATTATTGGAAATGAAGAAGTAAAGCCCTTTTCTCACCTTATTTAAAGCTGTATTCCTGCTCCAGTTGAGTCATTAATTCACCTTTTAGGAAAACAGTTCGTCTTTTGTTTGCTAATGAAGAGTGAGGTGGACTGAGAAGACTTAACAAGAACAATGACCTGCTTACTGGACAGGGCTTGCTGTATTGCCCCTTAATTGGGAGGTGAAACTAGAGGATACTCCACACCAGCCAGACTTCAGTGTAGGATGTGCAGATTCCAGGATCTTTAATACAGAAACCTGATGCCAACAATAGGGCTGCGTGAAAAATATAACTGTATTGGCACTACAGACAATGACTTGGATTGAATAAACTAGTTTGCCTGTAGTCTAGAGTTGGTCTTATGCCAGGAAACTTCAGGGGTATTTAGACCAAGGCTATTCCTTTCTATGACCCCCATATTTTGGTGGGCCTATGCAAACAATATTTGCCACTCTAACACCGTTTTTACTGTGCCCTTTTGAATAACCCCCCCAAAAAAGCCTTAAACTTTTGATGTTAACTTAAACTAATATGTATGTGCATGAATATATAAAAATACTATGCCTTCAAAGTTAAGGAGTCACATAAATCTCATGGCTTTACGTTGCTTTGTGTACTGCTAAGAAATGTTATAATGTACTACAATCTGTGGACTTGTGGACAAAGTAATTGTACATGGGTTCTGCCTTATTTTTCTTAATGTTTTTTTTTTTTGACTGTAAGTTCAATATTTAGGCGTCAGCAAGGGGATTTCTTCTGAGAACTGTTTATGGGCGATTGTTCTTTCACTGTAACTTTACCTTGTCCTCTTTGCATCATTGTTCTCATAATTAAAAATAAAAAATTAAAAAAAAGAGTGAGTTGAGTAGAAAATCCCTACCCTACAGTAATGCCACACAGATGGATCTCTAGATATGAAACACCATTTCTAAGAAATATTTGAACTTCTTTGCAGTTTTCTAATCTCCAAGGTATGAATGAATGAGTCAATATTTCCTCAGGACCCCAAGATCCAAGGAGAGATTCAGAGGGAAATTGTTCTGAGAAGACAGGAAACAATAAATTTTCATCTCAAATAATGGCACAATAGAATATTGATGTCCCCCGCCAATGTATGGAATGTTTGATCTTAATGCTTGAGAAGAGAAAAATAGTATTGCAGAATATGGAAACTTACAGAAAGATATAAAGCAATTTGATGGGAAATTTTCACATATTTTTCAATGAGTGGTTTCAGTTCTGACCTCTAACCTACGAAAACAACACAGTAACGCTTGCCTTAACAAAAAACTTGTGCTACCATCCAGACCAATTATTCGCCTCAAAGATCCGCTGAGTATCCAGTAGTAGCAATGATCCACATTGGAAAATACACACATGTACATTGAAGTATCGATAGGTATCATTTTATTAAAAATGATGAAGTATTACATAAGCTTCAAACAAAATTATTACATAAGTTTCCATCCTGACAGAAAAGCAAAAACAACAACAACAACAACAACAAACTCTATGTTTAATGAGAGCTTAAAACATGATGGTTTCTAGTATGATATAGAAGATGGTAGGAAGCTGAGATATAATAGAGTGAGTGGTAGGGAATTTGCCTTACATTCTATATGGATATGATCCCTATAACCCAATCTGATTCCTGAGCAGATATTAAAGTGATCCCTGAGCACTGCCAGGTGTGACCCTAAAACCAAAACAAAACAAAACAAAAAAAAACAAAAAAAATGGATAGTATTTGAGGGGTGTCCCACTTCTAGCTCTTTTCTGAGTAAGCAAACAGTTTTGTCTTTAGTTCTATCTGCTTTTCCTTAGTGAGTAAATCAAATATGTCAATTTCTTCTCTTTCATTCCCATTTTTCACTATTAAAAGAATTTTTATTAAAGCAGGGATTATAATCCAAAGTATGTTTGATGTGTCTTTCTTCCTCCAACTCACTGTCATTCATGAATGTGTAGAGTTTGTGGTAATTTCTCACCTGTTAGTTTCTCATGAAGCAGTTCCTAGAGATGTTTGATGTTTATCATGTGTGAATTTACAATGATTTCCCATTTATAGTACTAGATAATGTATGTTCTTCCTTTTGAGACAATTTAAAGGCTTTTAAAAATATTTCCTGTGTGTGTTTAGGGGTACAATTTCCACACCTCTTCAAAACCTCTTCTCCTCATCTCATATCCTCCTTCCTCTCTCTCTGATAAACCCAGCTACTTGTAGTCTGAGTCCACCTGTGTTCTATTGGTTTCTTTCATTCCTGGGCCTTGCATTTCTGCTCCCATATACTGATAATGTCACTCATCTTTGTCTCTCATTTTACTTTCAGGACCCCTTTCTTAGTTCTATCTAAGTTGTTTTAAAATGGAAGATTTCCTTTTTTCTTAGTCTGTTTAATATTATACTGGGCAATTCACTATATTTTCTTTACTAGTTCTTCTGTCATTATTCACTTGTGTTGTTTCCATAGCTTGGCTTTTGTTAAACATCAGTGTGTATGTGTCCTTTTGCAGTAGAGCTTTAGTGTTCTTTTAATATATCCCTTGCAGGAGAATTTTAAAGTCATGTGGTAGATTTATTTGTAATATTTTAGAACTTCTATAAAGTTCTAAAACTGTGGTCCATAGAACTCTGGCCAATTAAACTCCTATTTCCAATGGGTTACTATACAAACATTTTTTTCTCTTCACACCCCTTCTAGTACTTATTGTTTTGACCTTTTCTTTTTTTTTCTCCCTGGCACATGGTGGCCAGGCAAAATTCTTTACCATAAAGTTAAGCTGCACACCCAAGGCTTTGTTCTTGGGTTCTCAATTCCATGTTGTTGTCTTTGTATATATTTTTATTCTGATGCCATACTGCTTTTATTACTACAATGTTGTGATAGCATATGAAGTTAGGAAACATGATTTCAACATTCTTATCTTTTTAGGAGTGTGTTGGTTATTGGGGATCTTTTGTAGTTTATATGCATTTTAGTACCATTGGAAAGCTTTAGTGGGTCAGAAGTTCAGAGTGTATATTCTTCTTTTCAGTTCTTTGTTACTGAATTTGAGTGTGACTAGTGAGAAGAAATGCCAGCAGTGACAGACAGACCCAATAGTACTTAAGATCAAAAAATTAATGATTCGAATTTATATTTAAGGAGTTTTCAAGTAACCAATTAGGTTAAAAAGGTCGGGATTATGAGTTCTAATGTGCACAGGTTTGTTGAAATGCAGACTTACTGAGCATGTATGTAGAAATATGGGTTTGCAACTTATTTTTACTGTTTTCCAGATGTATGGTTTTGGGTAAACTGCCTTTTTATTTCTAAGTCCTAGGGCTTAGAACAGTAGTTCCAATAATAGTTATAGAAATAATTAATGCGAATAAGCATTATAAGTACAAATAAAAGTAGTTATACAGAATAGAGAAAATGTATGCTTATTTCTTCCCCAGAAACATTCCTTCTGTTCTCTGGACCCTAGTATTTGGCCTTTTTCCCATTGCCTGAACAAGATGTGTACAAATTCTTAAGGAAGCAGCTGACAGGACAAATTCTTACTTTATAATTTGTTAGACACCATTTATACAGAAATATCTCATCATCCAAAAGCTCTGTGACTAAGACTGTCTGGTTTTCATGTCATAGAACTGGATAATTTAGGCTTAATGAGAACATGGCTTTGTCCAAGATGTTATCTGATAAATCACTGAGCTGTACGGATTCCAACTAGTCACTTGGACTGAATGAGTTGATTTAAACTGCTATCTTTATATTAGTGAGGAATCATAGGAATTCTTTATTTTGTTTTCCTCACATAGATACTATGTGTACTAAGAATATAAAAGTTTTTAGGTTTTTTTTCCTCTATGACTAAATTTTAGACTTTTTATATAATTAATTTTATAAGTTTATATTCTCAAAAGCCATACAATTCTAGATAAGTGACAAGTTTCTAACTGTCGTAAAGAAGGATTATCCAGCCCATGCTTTTACTACTAATGAAATTTGATAATTAAAATAATTTGTTGCTTCTGTAACCTGAAACTTATTAATATGAGCATGTGAGAGATAATTTACATATTCAGCTTTTATTAGATACTGTAGTTCTAAAATTGATTTGATCAGGAACTTATAGCATAGCAAGAACAATTATATAATGGATTTCATATACACAAATACAGTATGAATATTCATGTACATCTCCATTTACGTACTTAGACATTGCAACTTTAAATAAATGTTAGTGTATATTGAAAATACACATACATACATGGCTGTGACAAGCAGATAGATACATAGATTGAAGTGTATTGTTTTGTGTAACTAGAAGACTAAGGGAAATATAAGGATATATATTGAAAATACATTGAAAGAGGACCACCAAAATAAATTTAGTGTTAAATTGTCCTTGGCTTAAAACTAATATGTTACTTATAAAAATAATCAGGAATCATATATATGATAAAAATCTATATTTCACAGAACTATTTTCACTATAAAGACCTGGAAAGTATTCCACCATGAAGAATCTTTTTCAGGGATTCTTTGACATCTTTGTTCCTAAGACTGTAGATGATGGGATTCAGCATGGGAATCACTGTCGTATAAAACACAGATGCCACCTTCTCCTGTGTTGCATCTCCAGTAGCAGGTTTAAAGTACATGAAGATGATGGAGCCATAGAAGACCCCAACGGCTGCAAGATGGGAGCTACAGGTACTGAAAGCTTTCGACCTGCCTTCCGCAGAACGGATACGCAAAATGTTGGAAAGAATGAAGGCATAAGAGATGAAGATGGCTAAAGCACATGCAAACACATTGAACGAGACCACAAGCATTACCAGAAGTTCCTTGGTGTAGTCTCTTGAGCAAGATATATTTAGAAGAGGCAGAATGTCACAGAAATAATGGTGGATAACATTAGTTTCACAGAAGGAGCGACTAGATATGTAGCTAGTATGGACCAAGGCGCCAAAAGCCCCCATTACATACACCCCAGTGACTAATAGGGAACAGACCCTGTGGGACATGGTGACATTGTAAAGCAAAGGGTTACAGATGGCAACATAACGATCATACGCCATGGCTGTCAGCATGTAGGAGTCATCGATACCAAAGAAGGCGAAGAAGAAGAGTTGGGTCATGCACTCAGGAAAGGCAGTAAAATTCTTCTCTGACACAAAGTTTACCAGCATCTTGGGAATTATGACTGAGGAGTAGCAGAGATCTATGAAGGATAAATTACTGAGAAAAAAATACATGGGTGTGTGAAGCTGAGAACTAAATCTGATTAGAAACACTAAACCCAAGTTTCCTGTCATGGAGATCATGTAGATCAATATGAAGAGGATGAAGAGAGGGAGTTGGAGTTCTGGTTGGTCTGTTAACCCTTCCAGGATAAACTTACTCACCAAAGACTGATTTTCTATAGCCATTCTTTTCCTAGTTGGGATCGGGTAAGTAGGTCAGGAAAGAAGTTCTCACAGGAAGCATATAGCCAACTCTCAGGACTGGGTAATCCAAGTTCTGACATATGACATACTTTCTAACTGGTGCAGAGATCAGAAAACCAAGAGACTAGAATCCACTCTTAATGTATACCAGTACTTCATTTATTTGGCTTTGATTCTTACTCTTCTTCGATGACATTTAGAAATGGGAATCATTTTTGTCTCCACAAACTGAGTTTTAGATTCTCCTAAAAATAAAAAGGAAACCTTCTTGTTATTGCATCCCTTTGGGAGAAATCGTGCCGAATTATGCCCCTTGTCTTGGTTTCAAATTTGAATTTCACACATCTGTGCTCTCTTCAGATGTCCCAGACTTCTACTTTTTCTTTGTTATTTCTTTAATTTCCCCATTTTTACTTTGGTTTTACCAGAAACTTTGGTTTTCTCTACAACTTTTCATCGGCCATCTGAATTACTGGTTTTGACTTGGCCTTTTCACTATTCTACCACATTATTGTTCAAACAATAGAGAAATGGGCACTGATTCTAATGGTAGAAGGGTAGTACTAGGAAGCCTTTTACAGAGCTGAAGGAGCAAGGGGGACGAGCATCAAAAGTAGGAGTCACTAAACCTATCGATACCAGCATAAGCTCATTTTATTTGTGATCTCATTTAATCCTTGTAAAAAAAAACCCATGAAATTAATGCTATTGTTGTTTCTATAGATTTATTCAGGTGGATTGGTGGAGGATACAAAATAAGTGAATTGCATGCTTGCCCTAAATCACAACACTTGAAACAATATTATTTTACAAATGAGTTTCTTGAACAGCTAGTCACAGGTAGTGTAAAACATCAGAATTAATGTCTTCATCTTTCAATTATTATTTTGGTTTCTGTTTTTTGGGACAGTGAAGTATATTAGGTCGGAAAGATCAAGAACCTAAGAATAAATCACATTGTAGCTTTCTCACTTACTTGGACATTACATGTGCAGACTTTTTTCTCTACTTTTTAGCAAGCAAAATGTAACACTCCGTTGAAATAATTATATTAATGTGTCACAGGCTCCCCTCTTCAATTTTTAATTTATCTCATTTTCTTATGAATATGATGAATTAGATGAAAATCAATCCCTTTATAAAGCCAATTTTTATTTTTTAAATTTATTTTATTTATTTTTTTGCTTTTTGGGCCATACCCAGTGATGCTCAGGGGTTACTCCTGGCTATGTGCTCAGAAACTGCTCCTGGCTTGGGGACCATAAGGGACGCTAGGGGACAGAATCACAGTCCTAGGTCAGCTTCGTGCAAAGCAAAGGCCCTACTACTTGTGCCATGGCTCCAGCCCCTAAAGCCACTTTTAAAAATCTCCCACATAATACCTGGTTTTAGGTAGCTTCTGTGAATTCATTTTTTTCTCCTCAAATGCACTTTATAATGCTAGAGTATATGATATTATTTCTCAAAATTGTGTTTTAATTATTATGAGATCTCAATAATTTGAATTTCTAAATCAGGTCAAATTGAACTTATTTTCAGACATGGTTATATCTTAGGTTCATGACTGAATGAATTTAAACTATTTTACAAATATTATTAAAATGTTTTGTTCATGTATATACACAAATAGTTAATTATTGAGAGTCTTCTGGGGACTAAAGATAAATATTGAATGTTACAAATATCACAAATTCCTTTTATCACAAGTTCAGCAACCTAATGAAGTTCATTATGCCAAGAAACATAGAATTCTAGAATGAGAGTCACATTATGGGAAGTGCTAGAAAGAAACATAAGTGTAGAAGATTGTCTTTCAGGGAGGGCAAAGGAGGACTTTAAAAAGGTGGCACATGAGTCTAATCCTATGTAAAGGAAAAGAACAAGCTAATTTGTATCTGGATAAGAGGCAGTTCTGGACACAGAGAGGGCTCAAAAAGTGATAGAGGAATTAGCCAAAAGACCAGTATGGCTGGACGCACAGAGTCAAGGAAGAGGCAGGCAACTGGAGTCATAGGTAGCAGGAATTGCCAGATGCAAGACGTTGGTGAAAACAGAATTTTGCTCTGGTGTAATGGGGCACTGATTGAGACTTCACAGAAACTATAATGGCAAAGAGCACCTTCGAGATTACTGTGGTTACTCCACCAGATTATTCATTGAGCAATGAAGAGTAGATTAAAGAAGTGAGACAGAAGGATAAGTATGATTCTACTGAGACTGATAGTTTGTACAAGACTGAGTGATGTAGTGATGTAGAGAAGGTGAGTGTAGTCTGCAATGGCTGACATTTGCTTGTAAGTTGCCTTTGGGCACTTGGAAAAAACAGTGAGGATCCGATGAAGATCTGACTGGAATCCGAGATTAGATCAGTGATGGGAAAGGAGCAGGTTTGGGAGCATTTTGTTTACATTATATATTTTCATTTTTTATATCTAGTATACAAGTCAGTTATAGACTGAGCAGGGAGTTGATTTTAAAAATCTAAATTTTAGAAGAGATACCCTGCCTTGAACATTATTTTTTCTACCATCATCCCTGCATTAGAGATCTCTACTACAGAGACTAGATGGTATTATCAGGTGAGTGCAAAGACCTCAGTGCCTGTTTCCTGGCAAGTTAGCAGTTTGGGCTGGATTATTTATATTGTGGACTGCCAGGTACTAGAACATGTAGACTGCCAGTACTAGACAGTGCTAGGCATGTGGTTTTTTTTTTTTTTTAATCTTTTTTTTTTTTTTCTGTTTTCATGAAGTTCGCTGGCTTAGTCCAG
The DNA here is from genome assembly GCF_024139225.1 of Suncus etruscus. Lineage (NCBI taxonomy): Eukaryota > Metazoa > Chordata > Mammalia > Eulipotyphla > Soricidae > Suncus > Suncus etruscus. The sequence goes on from NC_064855.1 coordinate 10,997,188, forward strand.
GGGTTAGTGGAACCAGAAATTTGTGGGCCAGAAGTTCATTGCCTCCTATAGGGACAACTTTAGGGTCCGTAGAAACCCTAGACTTGTCTTTTCTTTTCTTTTTTTTTTTTTTGGGCCACACCTGGCATTGCTCAGGGGGTTACACCTGGTTGTCTGCTCAAAAATAGCTGCCTGGCAGGCACGGGTGACCATATGGGACACCGGGATTCGAACCAACCACCTTTGGTCCTGGATCGGCTGCTTGCAAGGCAAACGCCGCCGCTGTGCTATATCTCCAGCCCGACTTGTCTTTTCTCTTTTCTTTTACCCCTTATACTTCACCTTCACCAGGGATGCCTGCATACTTTTCACATCCTACCTTTCCATATTTTTAAATAAAGTAGCTCTCTCAGAGACATATAACCATCGTTTTTCCCCTTTTAATGTTTTGCTTGGGTTGTATTGACATTGTTGTGTGTGTTTCTGACTTTTCTCAGACACAGTTCAAAGTGCTGTATCCATACATAGGGTTAGGAGTAATTTAGGGGCTGGAGAGATTGCTGCAGGTGTTAAGGCACTGGCTTTGGACTGCCTCTGGTTGGTATAACCATGGTTCCTGATACACCAGCAAGAATGTTTTCTAGCAAAGACTCAGGTATAAGCCCCTGAGCATAAGCCATACATAGCTTACCATCACCGCTCATCCCTCAGAGGCCCTAAAAAAATCATTCACGGTAGGGTTTCAGCTGACTACACTTCCAATACTTCATTAAAACACATTCCCAGGGCCGGTAGTGATAGCAAAGCAGAGAAGCATTTGGGTTCCAACCCTGACATCACATAGAGTACCCCAAAGCCAGTCACGGAGAAATTTCTCAGACAGAGTTATGAATAACCTCCTGAATGCTGCAGTGTAGCCCCCAAACAAACAAACAGAAAACAAAAAGAAAAACATCACTGTGTAGATTATAAAATGAATAAAAATGATTTTCTCTTTCTTGCCACCTCCATTTGCTATTCTCTCTATATACACATAGGAATTCTGGGTGATTAATACCTGAAGAGGGGGCAGGTTTATAGAAATCCAAGGATTGAATGTTTTTAAGACTTCCTGCCTCCAATTTTACATATTTATAATAATAGGAAAGTATAATTTTATTAAAGTCCTGAAATATGTATCTCATGCTAGATTTGCAACCAGGAGAGAAAATCAAGCAGGGAAAGCAAAGATTTGAAATAAAAGTATTGGGAACCACGACAGAAGTTTCTTCCTTCTTTGAACTTCAGCTTGAGGACTTCTACATTCTTAGTAAAAAACCTGCAGGTAAAGGCATCTCTTTTGACCCCAGGGCACAGTAGTTTTTGAGGTGGGTCAGAAAGCAGGCACAGGCTTTGATTCCACAAAGTTCCAACCGTAGCTAATTCAGATGGGCTAGATGTTCTTTTGGTGAACAGGAATTCCTAACCCAGCACAATATTAATATTACTATTTTAACAGTAATTAAAATAATATTATTAGATAAATGTTATATTTATAACATTTATGTCATAAATATATATATAATAAAATAATAGTAATATTGATATCAACTATAAATATAATGTTTTTATTAAAGTACGATTGTTTATAACATGACATAAGTTTCAGGGGTGCTGCACTAGAATTCAACACCATCATCCGGACCCAAATCCTAACTTCTCTCTGTCACCATGACCCTCTGGTTTCATCAGTCCCAACCCCTTTCCCCTCTGCCCATCATCAACCCTGCTTTGTTTCTTTATCTTAAACATCTGAGTGAATTGTAGATTTTTGTTTTTTCCTTCTATTGCTTCAATTCGCATAATACCATGTTGTTATGGTTGCAGATAGGCTTGAAATATGAAAAGCATCAATTCAAACTGAGACAAGCATTTCTCTATTCATTAAAACACTTGTTGAATAAAGATAAGGAAATAACTATGTCTCTTGAAGGACAAAGATAGGATATAATATAATTATTAATATAATAAATGTATATATATTTGTATGCATACATTGGAGTATTTTTCAGCTATAAAATTGAAATTTTTTTATTTGCAACAGCATAACAGCATTTTATTATATTGCATATGAAAATGTCCTATAAATTTCAAAGTCAGTAGAAATGAGAGCTGTTATTAATATGAATAGATTGTTCTGCAAAAAATTTTGTTGTCAGAGGACAATTCTAGAAGTGCACAGAAAAAGGATCTCTGCATTGTGTGTTGTATAAAATTCCACTGGTGTAAACTCACTTGCCTGTTCATCTGAGATTTTTTTTTTGCATCCCTCCAGTGAATTCCAAATAAACTATTTCATCCAAGACAGGTTTAATATGATGACTTACCTGAGTATAACCAACCAGTAATGTGTCGCTGAGCTTGTATCAGTTTTTTTTCTAAGGCTTCACATACACTTAGAGGCAGTTTTATCATTAAACACTGAAAGCCCAGACTATTTCTGATGCTGGCAAAATGCGCACTCATTGAGTCTCTGGTGCTCAAACAAGGTTTCAAGCCAGGTAAACAGAACCAAAAAAAGTAATCCTGCTGACCCTTCTTTCTCTATTATGGAAGGAAATTTCTATGTGGATCTATTTGAACCAGAAGAGATGACTGGTGAGCCAGAGTCCCCAGAGGGGTTTGTCATCTGAATAGTTGGACTCTACAGGGATGAAACATTACAAAATGTGTGTTTGTGACAATAGAGTAACATTCTTGTTCCCTGGAGCATTTCAAGCAAACAGCAAAGTTTTTTTTCCCCAGGACTCTGAGAAAGCCCCTTATGTGAGTTTCAGTTATTGATCATTTTCCAATTTTATAATTAAACTTTACCTGTACAGACCTAAATCTTGTCTATGATAGGGCAGACAAAATATGGTATGTGATTAATCACAATGTAGATAGTTCCTATTTCTTTAGAAGTTACCCTCATGCCCTTTGTCAGTCAGCCCTTCTACTCCAAAGCAATTGTTTATCTCATTGTTTAATATTAAATTAATTTTGCTTCGTTGGGCACTCCAATATACAAACTTCCATGTAGCACATACTCTGCACTCAGCTGCTTAAGTTCAGCATCTTGTCCAATGAGATTTTGTAGAGTTGTGTAACATGAAGGATTTCTGTTTCATACATATTTTCATTTAAATGTATAGTTAGTATATTTATATACTCTTATGTGTTGTTGTTTGGAAGCCACACCTGGCTCTGCACAACAGGGCTTACTCCTGGCTCTGCATTTAGGGATCACTCCTGGCAGGCTCAGGAGACCATATCGGGTACCAAAGATTGAACCCTGGTTAGCAACAAGCAAGGCAAATGCTCTACCTATTGTACTATCTCCCTGGCCTCAATATACTCTTGATCATTATACCATTTATGACTATGTGGATTTATGATCCCTTATAACAGTATACTTGTAAACTTATGCATATTTTAATTACACATTATTTGTGATATGTTTATATATTATAGAGATAAACAAAAATTATTAGTGATATGTTTATAGGGATATATAAATATATCAATAATACCCAATCTTGTAAAATAAATGTACTGTTACTTTGTTCTTCACTAATTGATGAATGTTTAGATTATCTCTATTTTGGGGGCGGGCAAACTCAGCAGAACTCAGGGGGTTAATCCTGGCAGTGTTTATGGGACCATATGGGATGCCAGGGATTGAACCTGGTTGGCTGTGCGTAAGGCAAATAAATGCCCTCCCTACTGTGATATCCCTCTGGCCCCTACTTTTTTGTTTGTTTTTGAGTCACATCCAGCAGTGCTAGGAGTTACTCATGGCTCTATGCTCAGGAATCTCTCCTGGCAGGCATGGGGGACCAAATGGGATGCCAGGATTCAAACCACTGTCCTTCTGCATGCAAGGCAAACACCCTACCTCCATGCTATCTCTCCAGCCCCTGGCCCCTACTTTTTGACTAGTATGAATAAAGCTATTGTTAGTCTACATGCTTCATTTAAAAAAAGACCTAGAAATAAAATTGCTAAGCCAAGGATAAGCATATATTTAGCTTGATTTAGACATGCAATGTGGTTTTACATAAATGTCATCACCACTAACAGCATTCAACTATTAGAGTTGTTCACATTTTTTTCTACCAGTCAGATCTGGTCTGGCCCTTTGTGCATTGTGAGCTCAGCCAGGTTGGGTCTGACTTGCTGCTTTCTCCCCTTCTGGGTTCTCTCATAAATTGCACCTTTGGGGCTGTGGTAACCAGAAGCTGTCTTTTCTCTTGCATGGTCAAGATGAGATGACCAGGACATCCAGTGCTTTTTTGGTTTAGTTTTGTGACCACAACAGTTGTGCTTGGCTGTGCTCAGGCTGATTCCTGGTTATTTGTGCTGGGAGGACAATTGAGGTGCAGGGAATCAAACCTGGGTCAGCCGTATGTAAGGAAATGCTCTATTGTCTTGCCACTGGCCCCATTACTTTTATGTTTTGCTTGGTTTGATTTGGACCAACCCATCAGCACTCAGGTATTACTCCTGGCTTTGCATTTAGAAATTACTCTCTCCAGGAAGAGAATAAACTGTGTGGAAGAGGAGAAAACACATAGGGTTATGTTCTCTTCTACACTAGAAAGAGACATTCAGCAATAGATAAAGCTGTTTACATTGAGCAGGTGTTCAGTCAACTTAATAGATGTCCATAATAATGTTCTAATGCTTTTAACCACAGCAACAAGTGCATAATATGTTACAAAGCCATGGATGACCAGTAAAGTGTTCACCATAAGAAATTTTAGTGTCTTCATTTTAATATGTCTATAATAACTCTTTATTCTTTTTGTTTATAGTGGTTCTTGGAGATATAGATTGGTCACCCTACTTTTGCATTGCAGTTCTATATTATATTAGACTGAACATAGAGTGCTCATTAGGATAATGTCTTGACATATTCTACTATATTCGTTTTCCATTTGATTATGCCTGCTAAATGATCTAATGTTTAGTCCACAGATAACATTGGAATAGGCAACTGCATGCCATATACTTTTGCTACAGTTCTCATTCATTACGTTATTGCAATTTATTTTCAATTCCAGCTAGTTTACAATGATATCATAATGCTCATGACTTCAGTTTGCTTTCAGAAAATCAACCATCATGTTCAAGGCCTGTTAGATCATACTTCATGGTGTATACTCCTTTAAAGTATTCATTACCATGTTGATTACTCTTCTAGACTTGAAAATTATGATTATTTTAAGAGTGCTCTATACACAATCTAACCCAGGAAACTTTTCTTCAGTAAAGTTTACCCTCACCAATGATGATTTAGCTAGAAAAATGGAAAACCTTCCCATCTGACTTGCTGGCTTTATATTTTTTAAGCATTTTGACCCATTTTAACTGGATCAGGTTTTCAACTGCAACCTATGGGCCAATCTTCATTGTCCATGTGTGTGCTTGAGTGTGTATGTTGACCACCTGTATGTCTGTTTAATGTCTCTCTGTAATGTAGAAATGTTTGTCTATGTTGCATATAATCTTTCCCTGTTACATATAACCTTTTCTTTCCCAGCTCCCACTTACTATTTTACATATTCTTTTCTATCCTTTCACTTTCTTACTCCCTTGACCTGTTATTTATTCTTATTTAACCAAGTTTTTTCTTAGTTCATAACTCCTCAGAAATCAGAGCACTGCTTTCACCCCAAACAGCTGCCAACCAGCTCCCAAAGCAAAAAGACAGCTTCCCTGCCCACCTTGCTTTAGACTAAGAAGCTGTCACCATAGCTGCTGCTGACTTGCTCTTGGAAGCCCCTTTTTTCAACCACCTCACTTTGCTGTGGACTGTTGCTTGCTACTGGTTTTCTTTTTTAGAACCCCCCCATCTCAAGAACATTTTCTGATTCATGACTGCTGGGAGTCATTTTTTCAGACTCCACAAGACCATGATGCAGGCTCCAAATTTTATCCTCCTCCCCAGACTATTTCAAAAGTTTTAAAGGGGATATGTATATTTTCTAAATTTTTGGAGTTTTTTGGGGGGCTCACACCCGGCAGCACTCAGAGGTTACTCCTGGCTCTATGCTCAGAAATTGCTCCTGGCAGGCATGGTGGGGGGACCATATGGGATGCAGGGATTCAAACCACCATCCTTCTGCATGCAAGGCAAACCCCACCTCCATGCTATCTCTCCAGCCCTTATATATTTCCTTAGATGTATTTTCTTAATAGGTATAATTCTTATTATGTATTTTCTTATGTAGATGTATTTTCACCTATCCCTTTTTGGAATTATTTAGTAGATAAGTTTATCTTTGGTTTTGAGTTCATAGGTTATAGAAATTGTTTACCTTGTTATTTTTACCCCCACATGCACTAGTGGTATCATGTGGCATTGTTCCTTTTGTAAGGGCACATTAAAATGGGGGAAATATTACATATAGAAAGACGTTCTTATCTAACAGGGATAGGAACTTGCAAATTTTATATTGCAAGGGGCCTTTCACCTGTTCTTTTGTCATAGTGACTTGATTAAAGATTCAGTCGATTGGACATTGACCATTCACCCCTAAATCTTGGATCTCATTTTTGGAACCAGCATGGTTTTCTGCACTATTAGCAGGAATTGAACTTCTACCAGGGAAGGCCCTAATGCTGGCCTGGCATCAACTTACTCCAGAGTGGGTTCATATGACACTCTGATGACTTAGAAATAGCAACAACTTGCTTTCAGAGCAGGTTTCCATGTTTTGCCATCTAATGGTGAGATGAAACTAGAAGATGCTCCATGACACCCTGCCTTCAAAATAGGGTCTGGGCAAAAGCCAAGATCTCTAATATACAGAAACCTGACTGTGACAACCATGATTGAGAACTTTTACTGGGACCATGAAGAAAGACTTTGAGGTTAGACGACTTAGTATACCTGGAGCCTGTTGTTGTTCTTATGGCAGGATGCTTTATGGGTAAGCTCTCCTTGTTTTTTAGGCCAAAGTGTTTTTCTTTCTATTTTCCCCAACTTTCGCTGCACCTATGCAAAACAAAACAAAACAACAACAAAAACTGGCCACACATTCTTACCTTTTTTTTTTCTTTTTTAGTTTTTTTTTTTAAATATTTTAAATAAGGGCTCCCATCTTTTTCATAGAACCTTGGGACATGGATTACTTTGTTTCAGCTCATATTTCTACATTTTTTCTATAAAATTAAGAAGAAAGGATGGGGCCAGGGGCTAAGTGGTCTCAGGTGTATTGGTGGAGGAAAAAAAAAAAAGAACAGAACTGAATATCCAAGCCAAAGTCAACAACAATAGAATCAAAAGACCTAAACTTTAACAATCTAAACGTAAATGGGTCCATTTTCCTGACAGGCCAGGGGTCAAAAGGTGGAGGTATAGGTGGGGTCATGGTGGAGGGAGTTGACACTGGTGGTGGGAATGGCTCTGATTCATTCTATATCTGAAATTAAACCTTGAAGGACTTTATAGATCACAATGGTTTCAATAAAATAAAATAAATAAAAAAAATTACTCCTGGTAGTCTCAGAGGACCATATGGTATTCTGGGGTTTGAACCCCAGTCTGCCACATGCAACATCAATACCATTCCCACTGTGCTATTGCTCTTCCACCCACCAGCCCCAGTGCTTTTAAGTAGGAGGGAACATCTGTTTATTTTTCCAAATGACCTTTTATCTGGCTCTCTTTGACTTGCTGTGAGATTTCTTTCATGACACCTGATTTTCCTGCCCCCCTGAACTTTCAGTTAGGGGAAGTGGTCACTGAACTTCCTCACAACATCCTATTGTCCATGTTACTTCTGATTCTAGGAAAGGACCTAAGTGCCCCTTTCAAACCTCCATGCGCATCTGTAGTTCTTGTTCGGAAAAGATTTCTTTTTTTCCAAGTGAATGACTTTGTCATACACGTATTGCTATGTACAAGCAAATCCCATTTATTATATTTGATACATATACACACATTAAATCTCTACAGAAAACACTCTTGTGATTACTGTAGATTGTGACTTTTGAAATCAGGTCATTCTTTTAGCATAAGAGTTTACACACATTTGTTCATTTTTCTTTCTATTTTTATTATTTTTTTCCAACATCAAATATATTTTTGGGGGATCACAGAGATACTTTAAAGGGCTGGATTCAGAGTTAAAATCTGAGTTTGGTCACAGCACCATGTTTAGTACTGCATGGGAACTCTGCTCCTGCCAAAAAAGGGCAAATTAATTGGAAAAATGACTTTAAAATGTCTATTTAAATTGTTTACTGCTAGAATATAGAAATTAAGTATTTTGTATGTTGGACTGTGCAACCTAAAAAGATGCTAAATTAAATAAACCAATTTAAAATTTTTCCTTTTTATAATTTTTATTTTTAATTGTTTTGCAATATTGTGGCATTTTGGTGAAGGAGTCAGCTGCCCACTTTGTAGCTGTATAATATATAAATAGATGTCTAATGTAGAATGTAGGTGTATTCTGTATGATTCTCATCATTTATACCATCAAAATTCCATTGCTGTCCCAAGTTAGAGACACCTCTATTCATTCCTCCAGTCTCCCTCACTTCTCTCTGCTCACCTCAATAGTGCTGGGTGAAACTATTGCTGCTTTTATGGCTTCCAGGCAGATCATTTGCTTTAGTGATTGGATTGTCATTCTGTTTATCTCACTTAGAATTGTCTCCAGGTCTATCCACTTTGTCCCAGAGGGCACATTTATACTTTTAAATTGTAAGCTAGTATTTCAATGTGTTTGGAAAACCTCCCTTCTTTTTTTTTTCTTCTTCTTTATTTGAACATCTTGATTACATAAATGATTGTGATTAGGTTTCAGTCATGTAAAGAACACCCCCTTCACCAGTGCAACATTCCCACCACCAATGTCCCAAATCTCCTTCCATCCCACCCCACCCCCACCTGTACTCTAGACAGGATTTCCAGTTCCCTCATTCATTCACTTGATTATGGTAGTTCTCTGTGTAGTTATTTCTATAGATGTACTCACCACTCTTTGTGGTGAGCTTCATGGAGTGAGCTGGGTGTTCCAGCCCTCCTCTCATTGTCTCTGAGGATTGTTACAAAAATGACTTTTATTTTCTTAAAACCCATAGATAAGTGAGACTAGTCTGCGTCTCTCTCTCTCCCTCTGACTTATTTCACTCAGCATGATAGATTCCATGTACATCCATGTATAGGAAAATTTCATGACTTCATCTCTCATGATGGCTGCATAATATTCCATTGTGTATATGTACCACAGTTTCTTTAGCCATTCATCTGTTGAAGGGCATCTTGGGAAAACCTCCCTTCTTTTCCCAGTTACCTGACTTAGACTCCTAAGTTGATTCCATTGTGTTAGCTATTTTAATTATGTTGATTTAAACACAATGATGCTAATACCCTTTTTTAGTGAGTGTTTTCATATCCTCAGCTAAATTCCAATGGGTGGTTAGCTGAATTAGATAGATCCCTGGTCTTTCCCCACAACTTGAATTTTATGGAAATCTCTAAACCATTCTTCATAGAACCCACTAGCTCCTTCCTCCTTCCCCCCAAGAAAGTTTATATCTCACCTCAGTGTGTTATACTGCTTTCTCCTTGTCTTGGTTAAAAGTTGTTGTTACTAATCTTGTTGATGATAGAACCTGCAGGATCCATTTTAATTTCATTACAAATCATATGTCTTTCATTTCTTTTTCTGTTTTGTCTTATTGTATAGATCATGACGCTTACATTTAGCCTGAGACTTTCTAACAAAGCTTCTCTGACTCCAGTAAGCACAAGAGGTGTGTTTTTTTCTTTTGAATTAATTGTATTTTTTACCTGAAAATGATATGGGAAGATCTTATGAATTCAGGGAGCCTTGGGCCTTGCTCTTTAGGGTAACTGCATTATGGGATGTGTGACCTGCTAGGATGGGAATCCTGAGATTAAGTCTATGATGTAAGTAATTCTGCTAGTCAAAGAGAACGGGTTACAAACAAAAAAAAGCGTGGCTCTAACTGAGGAGTCCTGCAAGAATGCAATGAATGTGAATAGTTGCTACTGTATGAAGTTAGACTAAAAAGGTTGGCTCTCCTTCCTGGAAACTTGTCAGAAACTTCACAGCCCTTCCTCTTTATCTTCCATGTTGGTTTTGAGAACATAGCTGTTAATACTACAGGATACTCCTGGTTATGTGCTCATGGATTGCATTACTTAGGGGTGCCAAGGATTTAACACAGGTTGACCACATACAAGCCAAGCACCTTAACCCAGGTACTTTCCCACCAACCTCCTCTTTCAGGACTGAATAATTTGCAGGTTATGAGATCTAGAATGATCTCATTAAACATTTCTTTTTATAAAGGAAAAACTTAAGGACTCTCAGAGAAGGAAATCCAAAGTCCAGAATGTGAGAAATTCTTTTTTCTTTTATTTTGATCATAGTGATTTACATATTGTTGACAATAATATTTTAGGTACATATTTACATAAAATCAGGGGGGATTTCCATCACCAATTTGTCCTCCCTACACCTCCGTTTTTGTCCTGCCTCCCATATGCTCTTCCCTCACCCTTAGGGCTGCCAGAATATGTTGTTCCCTCTGTATCTAGCCTAATACTTAGTAGTCTTGCACCTGTTTGGTCCTGGTGCCTCCCTTATTTCCCCCTCTAACTGGGGGACAGGAGTAGCTAGTTCAATTTACGTGGTTTTGTTTGAAGAAGGGAATAGTAGTAAACTGGGGTAAAGGTCTAATATGCAGAAAATAAGCGGAATTCTTCTAGAGGGTCTCCTCCTCAGAGAGACGAAGGAGAAAAAGGTGAAACAATCCACCAGTACAAAAAGAAGTGTCAAATATCCAGTGAGGACTCCAACAATAACTCTAAGCACCACAAAAAAAAAAACCCCAAAAAACAAAAACAAAAAAACCGCCACGGTCTTGAGATAAGAAACATGGCTACACTAGAAAGTATATGGCAAGGATTCTGAATCAATAGGCCTCCCAGTTCTTTAAACTGCTTTTTTTTTTTCCTAAAAAGCATTTCTACATTTATACTTAGGAACATTTCCACTTACCTAGGGCACATTACTCAAATTCTTTATGATGTCTAAAATAATATCTAAGACCCATTGCTTTAAAATATTAGTTGAGGGGCTGGAGAGCAGTAGGACCTAGGCCTTGCACATGGCCAACACAGGACAGACAGTGGTTCGACTCCCAGCATCCTGTATGCTCTCCCAAGCCTGCCAGTAGTGCAGACCCAGGAGTAAACCCTAAGCACCACCAAGTATGAACAAAAAAACCCCCCCAAAATTAGTTGAACTAAGTACTTCCACATTACAATTCTGCAAAAGCTTCCAATAGGATTGTTTTCAAATTTTCTTAAGCAGGCATGAACAGTTATTTTAAACAGAAAATATCAGAAGAAAGAAACATAAATAATAGACGGAGAAGGAGCCAGAGTGATAGGACAGTGAGGAGAGCACTAGCTTTGCATGCAGCCAACCGAGTTTGATCATGTGATACCCAAACATGCCAGAAGTGATTCCTGAATGCAGAGCCAAAAGTAACCCCTGAGCACCACCAGGTGTAGCCCACAAAACACAAACACAAACACAAAAAGGTGGGTGGAGGAGAAGAGGATAAATAGGAAGACTATGACAAAACTCTCTTCAAAATTAAAGAACTGTGAAGAAAATTTTAAATGGATACAGCCTACTTCTGTGCTTTCCCAAAGCAATCCCCAGATATGCTTCTGAGTTGTCTCTAACATTTAATTTGGTTTCAAAATTGTCATATTTAGTGTTTCTGCATCTCTAGTCTTTCCTGATGCGTCAGGTTTCACCTACATTCAGATCATACTTGCAGGCTTCAACTCTACCCAGGAAAGATGCCTGAATTGTACATCTAGGATTAGCAGAGAATTTGTCCTCAGGAGAGAGCAGATCACCTAATGTGGTTGCAAAGATCTAGAAGTTCCATCCCTGTGTGAGACAATATAACCCTCCAGATTTAGAATAAAGTTCTAACTCCTGAAGAGGCCAAAATTAGAGCCACCTAAACCTAATGTATCTAATTCCAGAAGTGACACTGCCCTAACCTATATGACACAAGTAGTCTGTATATCCTAATGGCATAAATTATCACATCATATGTTCTATCTTGACTGTTGGAAGAAAGAAGGTAGCAATTATCAGAAGGAAAAGCTTGGGTCTTTCATTCAAAAACCAAACCCTACTCATAACTTTAATCCAAAGAGAGGCAAGCTTAAAAACCCAGGCTGGCGAAATCCATGACTGAAACCCAACTACAATCATACTTGTAATTATGGTACTGAAAGATTTTATTAAAAAAAAAAGAAATCACTGGATTAATGTCTCACCAGGCATTGTTTGAGTCCCTAGTTCCTCTGCCATCTCTTGAATCAGACCTCAAGTTTCAAAGCCAGGACACTGGAAAGTTGTGCATCTGGAAGCAAACGTCAATGTAGGAAATAATCCACACGCGCTAAAGAGGGTAAAATTGGTCAAGGAGTTCCAACAGGTAAGCCTTCCACTCCAAAGAATCAGGAGGTTCAGTGGGAAGTTCAGAAATGCAAGAGAGAGTTTTCTTGAGACCTAGGGTCTCAAGAAGGAAGAAGAATCAGACCACACTCAGAGGTGGAGATTAAGGGTCTAAATACCAATCCAATGTACTACATTCAAAGATGTTTCCAGCCAATGAGTAACAATGAGTGGGATAGCATCCGATTAATCCCACGCCATGTGTTGCTTATTTTGGGTATGTTGGAAACAGCTTAAAGGGAAGAGCTCAGAGACAAGAATTGGTATTGTGAGGTAGCCCCTATGTACCAGAAAAGCAACAAAGATTTAAGCCCAAAGGGACATTTTCCAGACAGGCTATAAATGAAGATAAGAAAAAACTCCTCAGTTGCAATTACCCTGAGAAAAGGGACTCTTCTATAATACTGATAGCCTTCAAAAGCATAAACACAGGGAAGGCAACCTTATAAATTAGATAAGTGTCAAAATATCGTTAGGATGTCTTGGGTACTCTAACCTTGTTTTCCATGACTGTGTCCCCCACCTTGCATAAATGAGGTAAGAATGTGGCTTTGTCTCTTCCAGCCTTTGTGTTTGAAAAGTATATAATGTGTGCTAATAGACTGCTCAGGGCTCTCAGTGCCTCTTTGACTTGGGGGTCCTCAGCGCTGAGCTCTAATAAACTCTTTAACTGTCAATCTTTGGAGCCTCTGTTTATGTGTGTCCAGCCTAACATCTGTTTTCAAAGAAACTGATGATTAACATAGGTGTATAG
>NC_064855.1:11015474-11057974 GCF_024139225.1 Suncus etruscus
TTATAAATACTTCTGAGGCAAGAATTATGCCAGAAATTTATTCTAAGGAATTGAGAGATTAAGTTAGTCAAATTAGGCACTTGATCCTTCTTTGAGGGGCCTTCTAAATATACATTGAACAGGAATAACTTATACTTTCTAAAAATAGACAGTATTTTATTTCTTTAAATGTAGGCTTGGAGGTGGACAGAGAAATAGCACAGTGGTAGAGCATTTGCCCCTGATTGCATTGGGGGTGGCCCCAAAATCAATCAATCAATCAATCAATAAAGTTTAAAACAATCTAAGCTAGGTAACAATTATTTAAATGAAAGTACTGGTATGTCTGAGTGTATCTATATGTTTCTTCAGGCTTTTTATATTATTTTATTATTATTTTTTGGGGTTTGGGGGCCACACCAGGTGGCACTTAGGGGTTACTCTTGTCTCTACACTCCAAATTTGCTCCTGACAGGCTTGGAGGACCATATGAAATGCTGAGGACTAAACCTGGGTTAGTCCCGGGTCAGCCGCATGCAAGGCAAATGCCCTACTGCTGTGCTAATACTCCAGCCCTTTCCATATTATTTTATAAAAAAGAAAAATATAGCTTTTTACCCACTACCTGTAACTCCTTCACAACACTCAAGGGGGATATTTTACATAATTTTTAAATTCTATCAACCTTTGATTTTCTGAGGAAATATAATTATCTCAAATGTGATACAGCTGTTGTATTTTCCACTAATTTCATTATTTTTGTTGAAAATGAAAGCCTAATGGATGTATTATCAGAGGTGTTGTTCCTTTCATTTTCCATGGTTCTACTATCATATAGGAGTGTGTGTGTGTGTGTGTGTGTGTGTGTGTGAGTGTGTGTGTGTGTGTGTATGTGTGTGTGTGTATGTTACACTGGTGCAGATTTGTTCTGTTTTGACTATACCTGGTGGTGTTGATGATTTCCTTCTGGTTTTGCACTCAAGAATCACAGTTGGCAGGCTCAGAAGAGCCATATGGGTTGCCAAGGATTAAACCAAGGTCAGCCACATGCAAGGTAAATGCCCTACCTGCTATATTAACCATTTCAGCCCCTGATGCAAAATTTTACCCTTAAAATCTCAGCAGAGAGAATTTGAAACTACACGTTTTTAAAGAAGATTCCCAGTACATAGTAATTCACCCAAATCCCAGAGTAATCAGTTTTTTCCCCCATTGTCAAATCTCAAGAGGGGGGCTGAAGGAAAAGGTGAAATCATCAGATGTAATGAGACCAGGGAGATGCAATCCCTTGCTTACATGTGAATGAGAGAGAACCAGCGAGATTAATTAACCACAGTGTTCTGTGCCCCGAGTTGAAGTAACTCAGTGAAGGCTCAGAAGACAATAAAAAAAGATAGAAGTTGCTTTGAAAGGATTTCCCAATCATTTTAAGAAACCAGGACCTTCTCCTGAGTCTTACTTAAAAGATGCTGATCTGCTAGGACCAAAGGAGCCTAGAAATATCCTTGCTACTGAAGTTTCTTTTTATATCTAAGGAACCATCTCACATGTGCTTCCCATCATTGCAGCCGCACAGATGCCAGACTTTGGAAGAAGACAAATTTGGGAGCAAATCCCAATTCAGTGATATGACCCATGTTATTTAGTTCGACATCAGTTGAATACTCCAGTATTTTTCTTGGAACTAAATGACTTTGACAAAATCCTTGATACCCAGCAATAATAGTCAACAGTATACCACATTTTCTTTTCCTAATATTTGTCTATATCAGGCATTAGATCTTATGCACTACCTCTCTTGTGTTACTAAAGATTTATGCCAAAACTTTCCTTATTTGATACACACATACATGCTGATATGGACCCAAGATAAGTTTAACCTTATTCATTTGTGCTTATGAGAAAAAATTTAAATTAGGGGTGGGGTAGATCCTTGGTAAAGTTACTGTTCTTCTGACATAGTGTTATTTTATAGATACTCCTTCCCCTCATGAGCTCCAGTTGCCACATCTGAAAAAAGACACAGGTGGAAGCACAAGTCTGGGGTGTGGCCATGAAGGTTCATTAAATTACAAATATATAACAAATGATTAATGCAAGCTTCTTGGCGCATAGTCAGAAACAAAAACGGTCACTTCTTTGTCCTTTATAGAACAGGCTCTAATACTAATGATCATGACATAATAAAAGATTGTCTATTGTAAGCAACTGAGAGTTAAACAAGAGAAAGTGCTAGGGGAAAGGAGAAGAGAGAATGCAGGAGGAGGAAATTGGGGTCCCCAAAGGTAAGACACATAGTCTGGACCCTTTAGCCCATAGAGATTAAGAGATTAAATCTTTCCTTAGACTTAGAGGGATTCTCTAGGGTAGGTAACCTTGAACAATTCAGTATATATCTTCAAACATAAGCTTTTCTTCTGTAGAAGACAAGAACAGCTGTGGACTCAGCAATGTGATGTTACTAAAAATATGGTCTCTGTGTTCTGTCACTTCTCTGGATAGAGACCTATCCTCTGAAACACCCTCTGTAGGGACGATTTCACCTCCTTATTTCTCAAGCTATAAATCATGGGGTTCAGCATAGGGGTGACCAGGTTATTTAGAACCTGAACAGTTGCATTGAGCCAGGGGTTGGGGGTGGGCTGCAGGTAGATGAGGACCACAGGCATAAATGAGAGCAAGATGGCCATGAGGTGGGCACTGCAGGTGGAGAAGGCCCGGCGGCGGCCCTCAGCTGAGCGAATCTGCAGGATGGAGTAGATGATGCAGCTGTAGGAGGTGAGGATGAGGAGAAAGCAGCTGAGGGGCATGAGGCCCACGGCAATGAAGCCCACCATCTCCAGTGCTGATGTGTCTGCACAGGCCAGCTTCAGCATCACAGGGATGTCGCAGAAGTAATAGTCCACCTCGTTGGGGCCACAGTAGGGCAGCTGGAAGGTGAGTGCAGTGAGAAAGATGGCCTGGACACAGCCAGACAGGGATGTGCCCAGAGCAAGGACAACACATACTCTGTGGCTCATGATGACAGAATAGCGCAGAGGGTAACAGATGGCAACAAAACGATCGTAGGCCATGACTGTGTACAGAAAACACTCGGTGCAGCCCAGAAAGTGGTAGAAGAAGAGCTGGCACACACATCCTGCATAGGAGATGGCCCGACTGTTCCCCGAGAGGTAGAAGAGCATCTTGGGGGAGCTCACTGAAGGGAAAAAGATGTCAAAGATGGACAGTTTGCACAGGAAGAAGTACATGGGAGTGTGGAGCCTTGGAGAGGAAACGATAGCTAGGAGGATGAGCAGATTCCCCATGAGAGTGAAGATGTAGAAGGCCAGGAACAGGGTAAAGAGCATGGTCTGCAGGTGCTCGGTGTGGGGGATGCCCAGTAGGATGAACTCTGTAACCACCGAGCGATTCCACATCCTTTTCAGAATGTTGGAATCAGAAAAATGACATGTCTCCAAAATACGAAAATGTCACGCCCAAAATGTTTTCAGATGGATGTGCTGTTTTCTGTCTTAGTAGTCAGCAATCAACCTTCCTGATATGTGGGAGCATTTCTAGATAAGGACACAAAGACAGTAAAAAGTCTTGACTCCATGAGAAATTTGAATTGGGTTGTTCAGTATGGCTCCTTCAGTTTAGCTTTTCTGTGGATTACAATTCAAATCTCTGGGACTTGGTATATCATCTAGTAGTAGAGTGTATACTTGCAAATATGAGTACCTGCGTTCTATGAAATCCTGATTTATTAGACAAAAGTGAAATATAAAAAACTATAGACACTGATATGCACTGATGCGCACTGCTGAAAGGTTTTGTACATTGTATGACTGAAATTCAATCATGAACAACTTTGTAACTGTCTTTCACAGTGAGTCAATTAAAATTTTATTTATAAAAAACTGTAAATAAAATTACAAAAGTATGTATAATCTTAAAAGTTATCTTAAAGCAAAAAGAAATAGAAATAAAGATGAGACAAATTTAGAGTAGAAACTATTAAAATATGAATTTCACTTTTCCTCTCTTAAATAAATTCTTTAAATTCGGTAAGGTCATATGACCAAACTGTTGTGGCTTCTCTGGATGCAGAAACTATTCAAGGGTAGTTCCAATTCCAAATGATGTGTCAATGGCCTGAGAAAAAAAAGGAATGACGTACCAATTTCTTCCCCCTCTTCCTTCCTCTCTCCTCCCTCCCTTCCTCTCTTTTTCTCCCAATTTCTGTAAAAATAGAATCTTTGCATAGAGGAGAAAGAGTAAATGAGAGCAAAGGAGAGAGATATGGAAAACGGAAGGGTGGTGGGAAGAGATTATATTTCTAGAAATGTGAACAGTAAAATTCAAGGGCTTACCTTAAATTCTTCATATGTGGAACATATGAATAAAATGTCACTGATTACTAGTTTAAATACCATTTGACTTTTAATCTCTTGGTGGTACATTTGAGGAACAAATAAACACAAGGCAGCTTATTCGACTTTGAAAATTGAGCTGACATTACAAGTAGAAGGCAGAGAGGAAATTTCAGATTTCAGAGTATGAAGAGTATGAAGATGTCTCTTATACAACCTAAAATCATTTCACATCATTTGGGAGATGACGTAAAGGACTGGAGCATATAATTTCATGTGGAAACCCAGTATTTGGTCCCCAGCACTAGTTTATGTGTCCTGAGCACCATACTACCATATAACAAATATTAACAAGTGCAAAAAACTGCAAGTACTATTGAACATAAAAGCACTCAACAAACAGTTCTCTAGAGAAAAGATGATTAAGGAGTTCCAACTCTTTAAACTCAAGGGAAAATATTAAAGTGTTATTATAACCATACTCTATGACGTTTAAATACACTTGAGACTAATATAAAGAGGAGAGTTCTCAACACAAAAATACAAAGTAAAACAAGATAAATTTATTTACATTTTATTTATTTATTTTGGTTTGATGCCACACATAGTGCTGCTGAGGGCTTACTCCTGGCTTTGTGCACTGGGTTTACTTCTGATGATGCTCTGGAATTACTATATGATGCTGGGGATCCAATTCCTATCAATCACATGCTAGACAAGAGCTTTACCCACTGTACTATCCTGTTAGTCTCTAAATGATATGTTCAGAACTGAAAATGATATATAAGAAATTAGAAATTTTAAATATCATACTTGGAATTCTAACCAATGTAATAAGAGAAGAAAATCAAAGGACATAAACACGAAGGAAACTAAACTCTACATGTTTATATGATCAACCCCAAAGAATCTGCTCAAGTCTACTAAAACCAATAGGTAAGCTTATTAAGATCACAAGATACAAAGTTAATGTGATAAAATAAATTGCATTTCTATGTACTAACAACCCAAAAGTGGAAACCCAAATTAAATAATGTTAAGAATAAATTTTATGTCTCACTGAATAGTAGTTAATATATTGATGATAAAACATTCATGAAAGAAATCAAGTAAGATTTTGTAAGTGGGGAAATAACTGTGTTTATGGAATAGAAGGCTAATGTGACTATTATGTCTATTCTCAAAACTACAAATTCAATTCCAATCTGCTTCTGAGCAAAATTGGTTGTAGATATTAGAAAGCTAACTATAAGGCGTGGTGGGAATGAGCAATAGAATCAGAATATGCAAAGATTTTAAAAAAAAGTACAAACCTGGAGAATTTACACTACTTGATTAAAAATAACCTGTATAAGCTGCATGAATTAGGTCTGGTGGAATTTAAAGAAACTCAAATTCAACAGAGTTGAGAGCTCAGGAACATACTCACATGATTTGATTGCACTCCATCTCTTTGGAGTTACTTGCAGCAGACATTGCTGACAGTGAAAGCAACTTCAAGTTCAATACAAAACACATATTTTTTGAGAGTTTTTTTATGAAGACCTAGCCAGGGAGTGCAGCTATTTGTATATCCTTGATCAAAGAACAGCTCATATCTATTCAGGGAAGGTGGTCCTTTTTGAACAAGCCTACAGACTAGGGAGGACCTCACACAGAGTGGTGAGGGAGGAAGGGAACACCCACCTGGCCAGCCAGCTCAGCCCAATCAAACCTGGTGGTCAATGGGATAACAGATATTGTAGCCAGGTCACCCTCAAGCACATCCAAAGCACATCGTTTTTGAAAGCACTGAAAAGTCTGTTGGGGCATCCAAAACTTGAGGACCCACAGGATAACCACAGTAGCAAGCATGATATTTAGTGTTTGATTTTCCCTCTAAAAAATGATTCTATGTCACTATGTACCTAAAAAAATCACTGTGAAAAATTGTAATCCACTTTGGTCAAAATAAGAATAAAAAAATTAAGTGACTCATATATAGCAAACAAAAATCCTTGACTTTCTAAAGTGAGTCTGAGCAGGATGCTAAGAAGCAAAGCAGAAGGAAGCTGAGAAGTTCAGTTTTCAATAACCTCATAACTTCCTGGAAACAAACATAATGTAACATTCTCCATGGAAGAGAGAGACTCTTGGGATCTCCTTTCTCAATTTTGTCCTTAAAGAAGTTTCCTTTTTACCTCAATCAGAAATTCTTAGCTCA
Organism: Suncus etruscus; assembly: GCF_024139225.1. NCBI lineage: Eukaryota > Metazoa > Chordata > Mammalia > Eulipotyphla > Soricidae > Suncus > Suncus etruscus. The sequence goes on from NC_064855.1 coordinate 11,022,012, forward strand.
TGAAGATACTCTGCTTCTTACCTGTGATAAGGACATGTGATTCATTAGCCTTTCGAGAAAAATTTCTCAGATGAGTCTGTGAGCTTTTTGATTTCCAAGAAATAAAGGTCTCTGAGCACTGAAACTACCAACTAGAAACTACCAATACTTGGGTCTTAGTAATTCAGAGCATAAGGGCAAAAGGTAGAAAAAGAAGTGAGAAAAATTTGAATACTTACATTGTTCACAAGGAATAGAAAGAATTTTCTTAGCAGGAAAGGAAGGTAGCACACATAACTTTATCTGGATCCCAAAGGAGCAGAGGATTTGCAGGTTGGTTATGTCCATAAAATGGTGACCAGAGACACAAAAAATCCATCGGAGCACTCATTTCTCTGCGTCTCTTTCTCTAGTCCCTAGAGCATGTGTCAGGGTTAGTTGGACCTAATTCTGAGGGGGCAGTGATATTAATGCTAACCAAACTTATGTCCCCTCCAAATAATAATAAAAGAACATGATTTGAAATTTTGAAATAGGAAATACCAACATTCCTTTAAAGTTGGCTTGCTTAGACAATGACCTTCAACCCGACCTCAGGGCTTTAAGCTAAGCATGCATTTCGGCCCATCTTTGGAGTAAATCTTCCCTTTCCATCATGCTGACTTTCCTGGACTAGGTAGGTATCTATGGAAACATTACTGTTGAAGATTGGCAATAATAGTTAAAAACCTGGTAAACTAAGGCACAAAGAGAAATCAAACCCAGTACCCCCATTTCTCGTGTGCTTGAGCTACATCAACACAAAATACCATAGGGACTCTCTATTGAGCTGTTACTAATTCTGCCATCTTCCCATTCAGTCAGAAGTAACGATTATTTCAACTATATTCTTATGTTTCTTTCTATTTATCTTCTAAGCTCATGCTTACTTGATTCGTACACATACAAACACCCATTGAGATAGTGATGATGAACTTCAATATGAAAAGAGAAGGGCCATAAAATTGAGATGTCAAAGTTTTTCTTCAATTAAAAAGACGTTGAGCAAGTCCTACCCAATTTTTTTTTGCCTGCAGTTTTTTGCCATGACTTTTGGTCATCAGAAGGTTTGGAACAAAGGGCAAGAGTATCTTTTTGAGGGCCTCCCCTTGCAGGTTTGAACAAGCCCAACTGGCAACTCTCTTCCTCTAACCGCCTTTTACTATCTCTCTGGATAATTTAAGCCACTATTGCAGCTCAAGAGAGGGAAACAAGTCTCTCTAGATTATATTATACTTGTGTCAACAAGCCCCAGAGGTACCAAGAAAGTTTCCATTCTGAGCCCCACAAGTGTAGCATAGGTGTGGCCTGGAGGAAACATTGCATCATATTTGCCTCTGTCAACAAAGTTCACCTGCTTATATTTAGAGACATAATTAGGTTTATTACAGGATCCATGAACAGGAAGTGACCCCTCCAGTAAGCAGAAAGGAGTTCTTCAAATAAGGAAGAGAGGGAGAAAGGCAGTGGTGAAATAAAAATTCTTTTGGTCACCATTTTAGAGTAGGGGTGGGAATATCTGTCCTGCTCACTGTGTGGAACCTGAAAAATCATGGGGTCTGGCCCTGATACAGCTGTTTCTTGTATTATTCTCATAATAAAGCTCTCACCTTTATTATGCGACAGAGGTTATAAATATCCAAATGTTACTGGGAAAGAGAACCCACCCCTTTCTTGAAGGAAGACCAGCTTGGGAGGTTTTATTTTTTATTTAATTTTGGGAGGAGGCAGAGCCAGCAATGCTTAGTGGTTACTCCTGGCTCTGCACTCAGGAATTGCTCCTGGCAGGCTCTGAGGATCATATGTGATGCTGGGGATTGAATCCAGGTTAGCTTACCTGCTGTGCTATTGCCCTGGTCCCAACCTGGCAGGTTTTTATCCTGCTAATTATCCTGCAGATTTTCTTGCTAATTCTGGTCAGATCCCAAATTGATTGAAGTAAAATTCTCCTTTTAGGGGCCATGGATATAGCTCAAGTGGTGAAGTACCAATATAGTGTGTGGGTTCTGGATTTGATCCCTGGAACCTCACCAGGCAGCTTGGGGTGTAGGCTGGATGAGCCATAGGTACAACTATCCTTTCCTTTCCTTTCCTGAGCATTGGTAGTAGCCCCTATAAACAAGTTTCTACTTTTGAGAGAGTCTGAAACTGCACCTTGTTTAAGTATTAGGAGTTTGGCCCAAGAAACCCCATTTAGGCTGGTTTCTATTTCTATTATCTTGCTAAGAAGTTAAAGCCTTTTCTTTTATTTCATTCATGCTAAAGAATTTTTGGGCATGCTTTCTGGAAAACAATATGGATATTGCTCAAAAAGAGTTCCCATATAATCCAGCAATACCACTCCTAGGTGTATATCTTAGGAACACAAAAACACAATACCAAAAATATGCCTTTTGCATTCCTATGTTCATTTCAGTTCTATTTACAATTGCCAAAATCTGGAAACAACCCTGATGCTTGCAACAGAGAAGTGGCTAAAGAAACTATGGTACATATACACAATGGAATACTATGCAGCAGTCAGAAAAAATTAAGTCATGAAATTTGCCTATACATGGATGGACATGGAGACTATTATGCTGAGTGAAATGAGTCAGAGGGAGGACAATCTGAATATAGATAATAATCTGATAAAAATAATCTGAGTCAATAATAGGATATAAGAAAAATAAAAGACAGTATAGATGGGGCCGGAGAGATAGCATGGAGATAAGCATTTGTCTCACATGCAGAAGGTCAGGGGTTCAAATCCCGGCATCCCATATGGTCCCCAGAGCTTGCCAGGAGTGATTTCTGAGCATAGAGCCAGGAGTAACCCCTGAGCACTGCTGGATGTGACCCAAAAATCAAAAATAAAAAAAAGACAGCATGGTGATAATATTTTGAGATAATAGAGATGTATGCCAGAAGGACCAGCTTACCACAGAGTGGTGAGTGCAGTTAGTGAAATAACTGCACTAACAACTACCATGACAATGATAGTGAGAGAGAAATAGAGTGCCTGTCCCAAAGACAGGCAGAGGGTGGGGGAGGAGAGAAATGTGGGGCATTGTTGGCAGGAAAGTTACACTGAGTGTAGGTGAAGGGTGGTGTACATTTAATGACTGAAACCCAACTACAAACACTTTTGTAACCATGGTGCTTAAATAAAGAAATTATTTTTTGAAAAAAGAATCTTTAGGCATGGCAGGACCATACCCATCGGTACCCAGGACTTCCTCTTGGCTCTGTTCTCTGGGATCACTCTTGGCATACTTGGAGGACCATCTGGGGGTGCTAGGGATCAAACCTGGGTCAGCTGTGTGTAATTCCAGAAATCTATCTGCTGTACTTTTATAGCTCTGGCCCCCTACTTATGAGTCTGTTTTTTGTCGGTTAAAAAATATGGAACGCTTCACGAATTTGCGTGTCATCCTTGCGCAGGGACCATGCCAATCTTCTCTGTATCATTCCAATTTTAGTATATGTGCTGCCGAAGCGAGCACCTACTTATGAGTTTAATGTGCTGTAAACTTTTAACTATTTCACCCCACATGACTGACTTGAAATGGTCTAACTATAGAAATAGATTTTGCCTCTTTAGGAGTTAAAGTTTATTCTTGCAAGTTTACATATTAATATTAACACAAAATCATTTATGTAGTCACCTACCATGTATGTGTGTTCACACATTGGTATTAACAGAAGATGATTCCTACATTGAATGAAGAAGTAGTCAAACATGACTCTGAGCCTCAATACCTCAAAGATAATTTTTGGAACCCAACTCTGAAGGGTAGCATACATTATAGATTTAGAACATAAGGGTGGGAAAATGTCAAATGAGAGGTTGGAAGGAAGACCCAGGGTTCACTGAGATTTTATGGCTGATAGTATAGGTTTATATGTGATCCTCTAAAAGGTAAGAACTGGACCATGGAAAGGGTGAAGTTTTGCAATCACATCATCTCTCTCATGCACATAGATTATAGAGAAAAGAATTCATAAACAATCTAAATCATTGAAGAGATGGTATTTCATTATGAGTTCAACAAATATCATGGAAATGGTTAATCTTGTATGATTTGGGGAGGGAAACTTTCACACATGCTTTAAGAATAAGGCTACATTCGGGTCTGGAGTGGTGGTGCTAGAGGAAAGGCCTTGTAAGCCCTAGCCTAGGATGAACCACGGTTGGATCCCCGAAGTCCCATATGGTCCCCCCAAGCCAAGAGCGATTTTTGAGCGCGTAGCCAGAAGTAACCCCTGAGTGTCAATGGGTGTGTCCAGAAACAAAACAAAACAAAACAAAAAAGAATAAGGCTACATTTATTGTGACAATACTTTCTTCCCCAAATGCCTAACCTGCTGCAATCATAACAGTTCATTTTGAATTAGGAATATCTAAGTTCCTTAGTCTGACACATTGCAGAGCAACCCCTGGTATTTGCCCTATGTACCATACTTTTCTCTTTCTTTGCATTTCTTGTTCTCTAATACCTCAAATTTAACAAGATTTCATAAAATTTACAAAATTCAGCTGTCAGGGTTTCATCTGGTGATAGCATCTTTGTCTTGGTGTTTCCCACCTTTCTGGCATCTCTCTCCCCTATAAAATGGTGGTAGTGATCCTCTCCAATGTGAATAGGTGCCATTCAGTCTTAGTGAGCCTGAAAAGAAGAAACAAAGTAGGTTGAGGAAGGGTTAAAAACTCTACCTTCTCCTACAATTGGATATTATCTGGGTCTTGGACCTTGAGATTCATATTGGGGCTTCTGTCTTTAACTCTGTTGAATTTCAGTCCTTTTGGCTGACTCTGGAAGGTTCTTTCAACTAAATTTGGATTAATGCTGAGAAATCAATGAACTCACCCTCAAGCAAAAGAAACAGGCTCAGAAAAGAAGCTTTGTTATGACACAGAGGAGACCACTTATACTAGTAACCCAGGTGGTAAAGGAGGGGGATGTGGGATGCATGCTGGGAACAACAGTGGAGGGAGGACAACATTGGTGGTGAGAGTGCCCCTGATTCAATATCACTATGTACCTAAAACCTTACTGTGAAAGATTTGTAATCCACTTTGATCAAAATAAAAATTAAAAAAAAAGAAACTTTGTTGACTTTGGACAGTAGGAGTCAGGATTGATGCAAATACTGACCCAGCTATATTAGTATTAGCATCTATTACTGATTAGTATATTAAAATTTTTGATGATTTTTTTTAGACTCGACTCATTTTCCTACAGCAGATATGCAGGGTTGTAAAAGAATTCACTGAGAAAATGTTAGGCATAAGGAAACATTTATTAGGAAAATAGGACAGTTACAAAGAAAAGGCAAGTGGGTCTTTGCTCCAGAGTGAGAGAATTTGTCTAGTGCATTTCCTGGGGTTTCCATACCCTTTCTTAGGTGTGTGGTCCTCACACGGGAGAGGCTTTATGTATGACTGCCTTAGTCTTGGGAATCAAGCCAGTGATTGTTTTTTATTGTTCACATGCTAGTTAACTCCTCCTGATATAAGCTGGACCTGTCTTCATGGACTGGAAACCTGCAAAGACATCCGGAGAGGTAAGCTCAGGGGCTCCCCATTGCAGATGCTTAGACTTATGGCTTCTCTCTCTTAACGGGTCCCATGCTGGCTTTCAACATCCTGGCTTAAAGGCTAGAAACTAAGAATCTGTCAAACAATTATCTCTTATTGTGTATCACCTTGTGTCTTCTTATGTGTCTCCTTATGTCACCTAATGTGTCACCTCCTACTCTCAAACCATAGTAGCAGGCTGTGTAAACTGGAAGTCAAATAGAAACTTAACCACGTCTACCACCAAAGTAAAACAATGAATGAAGAGTGACTTAAGTGACTCTACTCTAACCAGCCATCAAGATTCGCTAATTAAATGCTTGTGTTCTCTCTTATTTTAAACAGTGAGAAATTTTCCCCATAGCAAGAAGGTGGCTGAAGAGGTCAAGTTCTTTTCTGCTCTCTTAAGGTGAATTTATGTACCCAAAGACCTTGCTCTGTACATTATTTGCTTATGGGCCCATTAGATTTCACATCTGCTAAACTATTTTTAATTTCTAATGATGCATACTTGTATTGTAGAATAAATTATGCTGGCTTCAGGATGTTTTGATTGTTGACAGAATTTAATTACTTAAGGAGGAGATATTCACTGTTCACTAAGTATGTGTTAAATCTTCTATAGCAAGATCTTGGTATTAATATTACAACTAAGAATATTATCTGCCATCTTACAGGCCCTTAAGAATTCTCTGAATGCCAGTGAGATTATTCAAAAGATTGGAACACATATTTTGCATGCTGGTAGCCCAGATTTAATTCCAAGTATCACATGGTCCTCTAAACACAACTAGGAGTAACTCTGAGCACCATGAGGTATGATCCATAACCTGACAATAAATGCATAAATAAATAAGTTCTCTGAACTTAATTGATCTGAACTAAAAGAAAAAGTTATGTGTAGCACTTGAAGATGAAAACTGTGCTAGGCACATACGATTTTTATATATACATTTCTTAGGGGGGAATAAACATCAGGAAAATGACCACAAATCTTCTAGAGAACTGAAATTCTATTAAATGGAGATACAACAGTAAACCTTAATAAAAATTACAGTCCAGTGTGGAGCTGTACAATATTTAAACAGCTACAAACTAGAATAATGACATCAATTGTAAGGTAAATTGAATTGAATGAAACAACATGTGTATGTATTTGCGACATAGATATTTAAGATGTGACTAGTTTATTACATAAAAAAATGACTCGCAAAGTTTTTTAGTGAGATATACTGATAAAAATCTTTTCCATGAAGAAAATGTGAAAAGCTAAAAATAACATCCTATTGCTGTGATTTTTTTGATGGGATTGGTGAAAGGAGACTGGCCACTGTTGAAAGATGGTGTTTGTATTGTGATTGGAGGTTTTATCAGTTGCATGGAAGAAAAGTGAGAAAATGATGATAATGACATTAGTGGATCATTATATCTAGGTCATCCTTAGGATTCCATCTAATCTGTATCTCAGTGATACTTACTAAAGGAATAGGAAGGAGAAAAACGGCAAAGAAAGAAAAAGAAAGAAAGAAAGAAAGAAAGAAAGAAAGAAAGAAGAAGAAAGAAAGAAAGAAAGAAAGAAAGAAAGAAAGAAAGAAAGAAAGAAAGAAAGAGAAAGAAAGAAAGAAAGAAAGAAAGAAAGGAAGGAAGGAAGGAAGGAAGGAAGGAAGGAAGAAAGGAAGGAAGAAAGAAAGAAGAAAGAAAAGAAAGAAAGAAGAAAGAAAGAAGAAAGAAAGAAAGAAAGAAAAAGAAAGAGAAAGAAAGAGAAAGAGAAAGAAAGAATGAGAAAGAAAAAAAAAGAAAAAGCAAGTAAGAAAGAATGATAATAAAATCCTATGAAGTTAGGAAAAACGTTGACAGATGTTCATAAATGAGAGGCTGGAGAGATAGCAGGGAAGTAAGGCGTTTGCCTCGTGTCCAGAAGGACGGTTGTTCAAATCCCAGCATCTCATATGGTCCCCCGTGCCTGCCATGGGAGATTCCTGAGTGTAGAGCTAGAAGTGACCTCTGAGCGCTGCCGGATGTGACCCAAAAACTAAAAAAAAAAAAAGAAATGAAATATAGCAGTTATATATTATAAACCAGTATGTCATATGCTATAAGCTATATACTATTTGTAATCCATATTATAAGCTCGTGACTTAGAGCTGATAAGGAAGACTCCTACGATCTCTGTTCACAAGAATACTCTTTTCTCTTGAATTTTCTTCAGAGCAACATTGACATCCTTATTTCTTAGGCTGTAAATCAGGGGGTTCAGCATGGGCACAACTATGGTGTAAAACACAGAGGACACTTTGCCTTGGTCCGTGGAGCTCACAGATGATGGCTGCAGGTACATGAAGGCCGCAGAGCCATAGAAGATCATGACGGCCATCACGTGAGAGCTGCAGGTACTGAAGGCCTTGGCCCTGCCCTCTGTGGAGCGAATGCGGAGGATGCTGGCAATAATGAAGACATAGGAGGCCAAGATGGTCAGGCTAGGGGTCAGAATATTAACTGCACTAAAGATTAGAATGAGTAATTCATTGACATAAGTACTAGAGCAAGACAGCCTTAGGAGAGAAATAAGATCACAAAAGTAATTATTGATCACATCCAATTTACAGAAATGAATTCTAAACAGGAAGCCAGTATGAACAAAGGCACATGCCACCCCAATCGTATACACCCCCAATATCAAGGAGAAACATGCCTGATAAGACATAATGACATTATAAAGCAAAGGGCTGCAGATGGCAACATAGCGGTCATAGGCCATGGCCGCCAGCATGTAACACTCGGAGATAGCAAAGACAAGGAAAAAGTAGAGTTGGGTTATGCATTCAGGGTAGGAGATGATGTTCTTCTCAGTCACAAAGTTCACCAGCATTTTTGGGGTAATGACCGTGGAATGACAGAGATCAATGAAGGACAAGCTGCTGAGAAAATAGTACATGGGAGTGTGCAAGTTAGAACTGAGGCTTATGAGGATAATCATGCCCAGGTTCCCCACCACGGTGACCATGTAGATTCCGAGGAAAAGGAAGAGGAGTGGTAGCTGGAGTTCTGGCTGGTCTGTCAGCCCAGCAAGGATAAAATGGGTCACTGTGGATTCATTTCCTGTCGGCATTTTCTCTGGTATTTCTGAAGTGGAAAGAGAAAAATCATGGATGTTAAGACTTCACTATCATTCGCCAATTAGAATTGGGCATCACATAATTGTGAGTCATGCCCTAGATATCCCCTTGATCTATGAAAAGAATTATTATATTAAGTAGTAAATGTTTATTTACATGATTTACATGTGTAAGAAATTTCCTAGTAGTTTTCAAAATGATTAAATTAGCTTGCACGTTTCCAATTCTGTAAGACAACATATACATGCATTATACATAAGAGTTCAGCACACACAGACAGACAGACAGACACACACACATATATATATCTGCAGTATACACACATTACATACATGGCTTCTGTAAGCTTAGGGCAAAATGAGCTTCTTATCTATTATTTAATGCAATTTTAGTTAGTTATTTAGGGCATAAATGATGGTGGCAATAAAAAGTCTGATTGGAGGGACCAGAGCATGCAAGAATGATTCTTGAGTGCAGAGTCAGAAGTAATGTCTGACCACTGCTGGTGTGACCCAAAAAGAAATTAACTGAGTCAACGAAGTGAGATTGTAGATCATGGAATACCAGAGAATGTATCTGGCCACTAAGTACTGAAAATACTAAAATATTTTTCTTTGAGTTTTCTATTTACTTAGTTTATAATAGCATAGGAAGGAAGTAGAGGTAGAAGGAGTACTTTCCAACTATTAAGGATCGAATACTAAAACACTGATGTTTTAGTACCAGATGATTATTAACTATATACATAAGACTTAGAACGTAGTTTTTGTTGTTGTTGTTGTCGTTTTGGTGCCACACACAGTGGTGATAAGGGGTTACTCCTGACTTTGTGCTCAGGGGTCATGCTTGGAGGTGCTCAGGGAATGCTGGAGATCAAAGTTGGGTTGACCACTTGCAAGACAAATACCCTACCCACTGTGCTATCTATCTCTCCAGCCCCAGAACACCCTTTTCTGATTCAGGTGCCATTATATTGGAATGTCATTAAAGTACAATAATGGTTCTTAGGTTTGAGTTCTTTTAACCCTCGGGGATGTGGCAAAAAGCCTGTGACATCCAGGACTGGTGTCAATAGTTGCAAACTGTCTCATCCTATCTGATTATGTCATATCAGTAGATCAGTCTTTATATATGTGCATTGAGTTTGGAACACTGCCTGCCAAACTTACTGAATGGTATCAGGAGTGCTAGGTTCTACTTTGATGCTCTTTTTAGGGAGAAAAAATGGACTAGATAAAAGACACAAAGGTGTTTTTTTGTTTGTTTGTTTTGTTTGGAGGGAGGAGCATACTCAGAAGTGCTCAGAGATTACTCCTTGCTCTTTGCTCAAGGCTTAGGGCCAGGATCAAATCTGGGTCAGCTATGTGCAAGGTAAATAACCTACCCACCGTGCTATCACTCTAGATCCAAAAAGGTCTTTTTAAGAACTTGGAAGATATTTGAAGGTATCTCGTATGCTCTAAGAGATGCAAAAAGGAAGGATTTATTTTGTGTGTGAACAATTTGAAAGCTGTAAGAATACACCCTTTAATTGGTACAAAAAGAAAAGTATTTTAGCATTTGATTTATCAGTTGAATCAATTGCTTGTTCTTAGTCACAAAATACCCTGAAATGTACATCAGATGTTGAACCTCACTGAGGGATTCTGGAAGGGAAAATTCATTAATTGATGATTTAGGATAAAGTTTTTAGATGAAGTCTCTTTGCTCCATCCTAAATTCTTGGACTGTTCCTTTGTTACAGAACATTTGGCATCTTTTAGTTTCTTAAAACACGAAAACTTGCTGTGTATTCTTAGTTCTGTCTTTTATTTGCTCTTTCTATTGTGGAATGATTCACCAGTTTCTATAACTAATCTGAGCTTCTTGCATTATCAGACCATTGACATTTCTAAATAGCATTTCTCCAGATTTGTGCTACACTATAAGTCAGATAAAGGCCCAAATATGATGCACTCAACTCTGTGTCTCAAGAAGCTAGCAGTTTTGGACACTGCATAGAAGGTTAAAAATTTGTATTTCAAGAAGAATGTAATCAATAGGAGTATTGAGAAACAGTTACCTGCATTCTTACATTTATCACTTCCAAAACAACTGGTCTCAAATCACAAATGTGCAATTGGTATTCTTACCTTTCTTCTTCCTGCAAAGTCAATTCTGACTTTCGATTGCCTCTTGTTTTCTGACTTGGAGGAGAACAGAGCTGACACAAACTCTGGGTGTGCTGGGACTCCAGCCTTCCACTCTCACAGGGTGGAGAAGGCAGGACTGACTCGGGAACCTGGCAGAGGTCAGTCTGCATCACAAGCAGGCCAACATGTTTCCAAGGCACCTTTGATTTGGTGTTTCCCCAGCATTTGCACAGAAACGTTCTTCCCTTCCATCCAATTACCTTCCAGTCTCTGAGTACTTGGCTGTGTTTGCTGTACTCTGAAGGTTTATCTTGAGCTCAGGCTCCAGAATTGAAGTCCTGTGGGGATAAAGATTGTCCCTAGGCTTGTAGGTTCCTGAACAAAAGCCTTTGAGGAAAGCAGCAATTATAATTGCTATTTCTCTAACTTGTTTTCCAGGTGGGATTGTGTGTGTGTGTGTGTGTGTGTGTGTGTGTGTGTGAATTGTGAGCTTATCAAATATTGGTTCATAGGTATAAACTATGAATCTTGTTTTATAGTACAACTTTTGGTCAAGAAGTTTTGAGTGGAATTTGAGATTCTGAATTTCTTAAAAATTTCTTAGTCTTGGGGCCGGGGTGGTGGTGCTTGAGGTAAGGTGTCTGCCTTGCCAGCACTAGCCTAGGATGGACCACGGTTCGATCCTCCCAGCGTCCCATATGGTCCCCCAAGCCAGGAGTGACTTCTGAGTGCATAGCCAGGAGTAACCCCTGAGCGTCACTGGGTGTGACCCAAAAACCAAAAAAAAATTTTTTTCTTAGTCTGGAGTTAGGACTATGGAGTCATAATGAATAGCTTGTTTTCAGGACAGGTCCTATCTGGAAAGATTATCTTCATGTTAATAGGGATGAAGATTTTTTAAATTATTTAAACTATTTCCTAATATAAAAGTATTTATAGAAAGGTCATATATTAACTTGATTTTAAAGTGAGACAATGGATAACTGACTTCAGTGATGAAGACAAAGGTAGTAAAAATATGCATATGTGTGAATATAGTACATTGAAGTGTATTTGGAAACTATAAATTAATTTCATCATATCACAGGCTACCAGCTTGATAGGGCAATAGTTAATAAGCAAGATGGCTTGAATTGGAAAGAGAAGATAGTTGATAATCTTGAATATTATGTGATACAGAATTACTACAAACATAATAATATACTAAAATAATGAAATAGAAGAGATATTTTAAAGATAAAATTGAGATGAAATAGCGATTATCTGTAAATTATGGTGCAAAGAGCATGGACCACCTGAAATTGGTCCCACTTTGAAAGATTTCTATTTGGCTTTTGATGGTGCTTCATATATAGTAAAATATTACTGGTATAAAAATATAAGGCAATAATGGTTTGTTGCTTTTATAAAAATCATTGCTTTCAAGACTAATAATTTGAATCTATAAACTTCTTTACTTAAGCTCCATTTTTACTGTATTTATTTGATAAACACAGATTCAAAAATTTTTATCATCTTCTTATATTGTATGATATAAAGTGAAAATAGCCACGATGGTCTTTAAAATAAAGAAAAATTATATAAAAGTAGAATTTCTGGAAATACTTAGACCTACGCAAAATTCCATGTAGTTCAACTGTCCCTCTGAAAAAAATTGCTGCTCATATAGTTAAACTCTTAAGTTGACTGCTTGGTCAGCCATTCATTAAATTTGAGACCTTGGACGTCTATACAAACTAAAAACTCAAGTTAATCTTTGTTAAATGGGTCATAGTGTAGCTTTTGCTCTGCAAATGCTGTAAATATTTAATGAAATTATTTATTTCATATTCTGGGCATAAATCTTGATAACTTACAAAAGCTTTGTAGTATGGGTCATAATCATCATTAACACCATTGGAGTCACCATCCTCAGATTTGCCATATTTTTCCTTTGTGCTCTTACTTAAAATGAAACTTCCATTCAATTAACCCCCAAGAATGTGTAAATTTATTATTTGTACTTATCCACAAATAAGTAATGTAATAGAGTCAGAGAAAAAGTGTCTGAGGGGTGGGACACATTTGGAAGAATATTTTCTAGCAAAGTATCTCTGAGTTTTTAAAATTAATAAATCCTAATAGACTAACATATATCAGAAAACAAACTATGATAACATACTACATAGAGTTTATCCATTTTTTTACTCTCCAGAATTTTCTTCAGGGCTAAGTTGACATCTTTATTTCTCAAACTGTAGATCAAGGGGTTCAACATGGGCACAATGATGGTATAAAACACAGAAGAGATTTTCCCTTGGCCCATCGAGTTTGCAGAGGATGGCTGCAGGTAGATGACAGTCAAGGACCCAAAGAAAATAGTGACAGCTGCAATGTGGGAGCTGCAGGTGCTGAAGGCTTTGGATCTACCCTCTGTGGAGCGAATGCGGAGGATGCTGGAGAGGATGAAGATGTAGGAGGACAGGATTGTTAAGGAAGGGATCATAATGTTAAATGAACTCAAGACTAAAAGTATCAGTTCATTGATGTAAGTGCTGGAACAGGATATTCCAAAGAGTGGAATAAGGTCACAGAAATAATGGTTGACTACACTAGTCTTACAGAAAGACAGTCTTAACATAAAACCCATGTGGATTGAAGAGCCAACAATACTCCAGATATAAACTCCCATTGTGAGCAGAAAGCAGACATGGGAAGACATGATGACATTGTAGAGCAAGGGGCTACAGATGGCAACGTAGCGGTCATAGGCCATGACAGATAACATGTGACACTCTGCAATAGCAAAAATAAGGAAGCAGGAAAGTTGTGTCATGCATTCGGGGTAAGAAATGGTGTTCTTCTCAGCCACAAAAATTCACTAGCATTTTTGGGCGTAATGCTGTGATTGGCAGAGATCAATGAAAGACAAGCTGCAGAGGAAATAGTACATGGGGGTTTGCAGGTTTAGAACTGAGGCCCTACAAGGATGATCATGCCCCAGATTCCCCACCACAGTGACCATCGTAGATTGCAAGGAGAGGAGGAGGAGTGGTAGTTGGAGTTCTGGCTGCTCTGTCAACCCAGTAAGGATGAACTCAGTTACTGTAGAGTCATTTCCAGGGTCCATTGTCCTCTCAGCAGAACCTAAGACTCTAAAGAAAGAAGCATAAATGAGTGTACTTGTGTATAAGAGCATATGATATATGTATGTGGGGTGGAGAGGTTACTCCGTGAAGATGTTCCTCATCAGAGGAGATTAATAACGTCAGAGATCATACTAGTCTTTTCTGCTTCTAGAAAGGTACTTGATTTCTGTTGAAACTATATGTACTATGGACTTTAAAACCTCCAAATTAGGATTCTTCATAAATTTAAAAAGAAAATAACCATATTTAGGATTTTTAAGATTCTCACAATGCTTTTTTTTTAAAGAAATTTTCTTTTAAGTGGATCAAACACTTCTAAAATTCATTTGGAACAATAAATACCCCTCGAATAGCTAAAGAACTCCTTTGGAAAAGAAACATGGGAGGCATTACTTTCCCCAAATTTTAAGCTGTATACAAAGCAATAATTATCAAAAACAGCATGGTATTGGAATAAAGGCAGACCCTCAGATCAGTGGAATAGGCTTGAGTACTCAGAGAAGGTTCCTCAGACATATAGCCACCTATTTTTTTTTATAAAGGAGCAAGAAATTCAAAATGGAGCAAGGAAAGCTTTTTCAACAAGTAGTGATGGCACAAAACTGGTTAGCACTTGCAAAAAAGCAAACTCAGACCCCCAGCTAACACCATGTATGACAGTAACCTCCAAATGGATAAAAGACCGTGATATCAGATCTGAATCTATAAGGTATATAAAACAACATGTAGGTAAAATACTCCATGACATTGAGACTAAAGGCATCTTTCAGGAGAAAACAGCACTCTCCAAACAAGTGGAAGCAGAGATAAACAGATGAGACTATATTAAGCTGAGAAGCTTCTGCACATCAAAGGAAATAGTGCCCAGGATACAAAAGCCACCCACTGAGTGGGAGAAATTATTTACCCAATACCCATCAGATAAAAGACTAATATCCAAAATATACAAGTTATTGACAGAACTATACTAGAAAATAAATCTAACCCCATCAAAAAATGAAGAGAAGAAATGAACAGACACTTTGTAATAGAAGAAATGCAAATGGCCAAAAGGCACATGAAAAGATGCTCAGCATCACTAATCGTCAGGGAGATGCAAATCAAAACAACTATGAGGTACCACCTCACGCCACTGAGATTGGCACACATCACAAAGAAGGAAAACAAGCAGTGCTGGCAGGGATGTGGAGAAAAAGGAACTCTTTTTCACTGCTGGTGGGAATGCCATCTAGTCCAACCTTTATGGAAAGCAATATGGAGATTCTTCCACAAACTGGAAATTGAGCTCCCATACAATTCAGCTATACCACTCCTAGGAATATACCTGAGGAACACAAAAATACAATACAAAAATCCCTTCCTCACACCTATATTCATTGCAGTGCTATTTACAATAGTCAGACTCTGGAAACAACCAAGATGCCCTTCAACAGATGAGTGGCTAAAGAAACTGTGGTACATATACACAATGGAATATTATGCAGCCATCAGGAGAGATGAAGTCATAAATTTTTCCTATACATCGATGTACATGGAATCTATTATGCTGGGTGAAATAAGTCAGAGGGAGAGAGAAAGACACAGAATAGTTTTATTCATCTATGAGTTTTAAGAAAAATGAAAAGACATTTTTAGCAGTATCTCAGAGACAAGAGAGATGAGGGCTAGTAGGTGCAGCTCATGACATAAAGCTCACCACATAGAGTGATGAATGCAGTTAGAGAAATAACTACACTGAGAACTATCATAACAATGTGAATGAATGAGGGAAGTAGAAAGCCTGTCTCGAGTACAGGTGTGGGGGGGAGGGGAGGAGGGAGATCTGGGAAATTGGTGGTGGGAATCTTGCACCGGTGAAGGGGTTTGTTCTTTACATGACTGTAATCATACAACTACAATCATATTTGTAATCATGGTGTTTAAATAAAGATAATTTAACAATAAACAAGCAATCTTCTTTTAGTAGGCTTTTTTTTTTTTTTTACCTATTTCATGGTTTTATTAAATGAATACCTCTGTTGAAAAATGAAATATTCTGGGCCAGGAAGGTGGCGCTAGAGGTAAGGTGTCTGCCTTACAAGCGCTAGCCAAGGAACAGACCGAGGTTCGATCCCCCAGCGTCCCATATGGTCCCCCCAAGCCAGGGGCGATTTCTGAGCACATAGCCAGGAGTAACCCCTGAGCGTCAAATGGGTGTGGCCCAAAACAAAAAAAAAAGAAAGTGAAATATTCTTTTCTCCCATATTTCTTTTTTTTCCATATTTCTTATGTATATATTAAAATCATACACAATAATGGCATGTTTTCCCCTTACTAGGAATAAATAGTAGCATATAATGTCTACAGTAAGCATAAACATTTTAGTCTGAAAGAAGTAGTCGTATTTGTCTTTATTACAGTATTAAAATATTTTTCTGAGGTAAAATTAGTGAATAATTAATCATAGATTTCATTTGCATTTTATAATGTAACAATATTTTATTCATCACTATTATTTTTTGAGCTGTTTTCCTCCCTAGGTTATTTTTTTGTTTGTTTTTGTTTTGTTTTGTTTTTGGATCACACCCAGTGATGCTCAGGGGTTACTTCTGGCTATGCACTCAGAAATTGCTCCTGGCTTGGGGGGAGCATATTGAAAGCCGGGTATCGAACCCAGGTCTATCCTGGGTCAGCCACGTGCAAGGCAAATGCTCTACCGCTGAACTATCATTCTGGCCCTCCTCCCTAGAATCTTAACTAAAATAGCTAATGGTGAACACCAATATCTTTGCTTGAACTTTTATTGGCCTGATGTCTCAGCATTCTTTGTGAAGGCTTGTCTCCACAGCAAACAGAAATGTTATTGCTGAGTGAGCAGACACGGTACCTTTCTCCCAATACAGTTTTCAGCACCACACAAGATATGGCATATATTTTAAAACCGTGGCCTGGCAGCCATGGACCATGATAATCTGTGGGGTTCAGACATTTTTACTTTATAGTGAAAGAGATAAAACTCAGAAAACTGCTTTCAATTCTAAAGACAAATGCTTTGTATAGGTTAAAATAGGTTATTCTATTTTTTAAACTAATTGTTTTTCACATGCTTTCTGTAGACTAAAATAATTATGGAATTATGAGTTGAGTACATGCAAAATATAATACAGAAATTTTCCTTTATTTTTAAGACCAGTTGGCAATGCAATATATATGCAATAGACATGCATATATTTATAAATAACACTTTTTAGATTTATAAAGAAAATGAATTCTAGAAAATAGATTCATGCTTTAATTTTTAAAGACGGTTTTATAATTATTTTAAGTCTAGATACAGAGATGGACATATAGTACAAGGGAATAAGACAATTGCCTTGCATGCAGTCCATCCAGGTTTTATTCCTGGCACAGCATATAGCACTTGGAACTCTCTTGGAAGTCATTCCTGCGCACTGAGTCAGTAGGAGTCACTACACACTGCTGGGTGTGGCTCAAAAACAAACTATTCACAGTTCTTATGTGATATAGGAACAAATGGAGTATTTTTGAAGCATGTTTTTATAAATCCTTTACTTGAAGAATGGCTAAAATAAACGCTATTTTGTGAATCAAACTAAGATCTATGAGACGCAGCCATTTTCTCAATATCTAGCATGATTCTTTTAACCCAAAGACATTGGACCTACTCTGTTTATCTCTTGTTTCAAGAGTGAAATAAAAATAGTGACTTAAGACTATGGGAAGAAGTAGTTGGTTTTGCAACAAAGACAAACATTTCAGCTGTCAGAAACACGAGGAAAAGACAGATATATTGTTTAAAGACACAAGATCCAGGTGATTGGGAGAAATGTGTTGTACCTTCCTTTAAAGCTTCCCTATATCATGATTCTGGCATTGTAGTAGGATCTGCTATCAAGCTAGGAAGGAATGGACAAATTTTCAATCCCATATTTTTTGTTATTTTATGGGGTGGGGGCATATCTATCAGTGCTCAGGGCTTCCTCCTGGCTCTGTGCTCAGAAATCACTTCTGGTGTGTGTTTGGGGGACCCTTTGGGATGCTGGCGATCAAACCAGGTTGGCCATGAGCTAGGTAAGTATCCTACCCATTTCCCCCCCAAAAGTTATTGTTTTAAAAGTTTAATTCATTTTGGGCATTATGGTTTATAAGAAAGTTAATGGCAAGATTTCAGGCATAAAACAGTAGCACTACACCCTCCATCAGTGTCCACTTACCTTCATCCTGGTCTCTCTGTCCCTTTATAATCCTATTTCCTCTAACAATACTTTACCCACTGTGGTCAGAATCTTACTGACGAGTTCTCAGTTTTTGTTGCCTTTGGGAATTTGTTATTCCCCTACTATGTTTCCTGATAGCCCACATAGGAGAGAAGTCATGCTATGTCTGTCCCTCTTGTTCTGTGTCAGCCCCTACTTACTAGGACCTTGAGAAATAATTATAACCATTTTTCAACCTACTAAAAACCAAAAATGATTCGGTCTCCTCAAAATTAAGTCAAATGATTCTTCAAAGTGCTAGACCACTTTCTGCATCTGTGTTTAATAAGAGTAAATAGGGGTGGGAGAGATAGCACAGCGGTAAGGCATTTGCCTTAGATGCAGAAAGATGGTAGTTCGAATCCCAGCATTCCATATGGTCCCCCGAGCCTGCCAGGAGCGATTTCTGAGCATAGAGACAGGAGGAATTCCTGAGTGCTGCCGGGTGTGACCCAAAAACCAAAATAAGTAAAATAAAATAAATAAGAGTAAATAAAACTACATCAATATCATATTTATTTTCACATTTTAACTTCTATTAGCCAAGATTTTCATTTATGTAATGTTAGTTGATATGATTTTTCATGAGCATATTCTCATACTAATTCTTTATATATTAATATAAAAATGATACAGAGGTATGAAAACTTACTAAGTTATATTTTTCGTGATCTAAATAAAATGCAAATCAATTTGTGGCAAGGATTTACATCACCTGGTCATCTTACACCCACACCCTTTGATTTAGTTCCCAGAACCCCATCTTATTGCTATTCTTGGACAATGTAATGCAGCAAGTACTTAATTTTATTAGTTATTGGGTTTTTATTCCCTCTGTATTAAGATTATAAAGTAATCACAGTGGTTGGCATCCTGTCTTAGCTAGAGCCAGTCTCAATGTTATTAATAAAACTGTTGAAATTCAGTTATAAAATAAAAACAAATAGAGGCATCACACAAAAGGATTTAAAAAAGACTGAATAAAGTAGTATTTGTCATAACACTATTCAGCTGGGACAGGGAGAGGATGGGGAGCCTTTGTTCATCATGAATGTAGTGGTGAGAATGAGGAGAGTGGAGACAAGTGAGGAGCACCCAAGTGTGTCTCTGTGTGCCCTGGAGGGAGTGCAAGGAGTGGGGTAGAGGAAGGACTCAGCTAGAACACTCAGGACCATGATTCTGGCTTATCCCTCCTGGCCCCTAGAAGTTCACTTCTATGCACTTGGCATCTGGTTTTCTAAAGGAAAAGTCACTCTGTTGATGCTGAGGGAAGTTCCTAGCACTAACCTTGCAGAAATCCTTGATGCTGAGATATCAGAGCCTAATGGTCTTCATGGTAATAGTGTCACTGGTCCTGATCTCTGTGAAGCGGGTGCCCTCTGCATAAGGTGGTTAAATGATGTCATGGTTTTATATCTGGGTATTGGTGTTAGGAGCCTGAGAAGGAATAAATCATAATAATGACCTCCCTCTAGAATCTCATCCCACAAGAACCCACTCTTGGGGAAAGAAACTATTAGAATTTCTCTTTTTTTCCCCCATTGATTCTCCTGGGTTTAGTGGCATCTCATAGCTGTGATCCATTGTTACTGCTGATTGGAAACTGGGGATGTGGGTATAATATTTACTCTGAAGAGTTCAGTGTATCTAAGGCTAGGATGTTCTAAAGTTCAGGAAACTTTAAAAATAGACACTATGAAACTATTCTAAAGGAATTTTCTATATGAGCAAAATGTATAATCATGGGAAATAACTTTTGCTGTAGTATTTGAGTGCTTTTGTTTTGAATACTCTTCTCTAGGTCTATTTACTGTGAAGTACTCATAAAACAGTAATACTTGGAGTATTTTAACCTGGAGGCTGAGTGAAAGTACTTACTAGAAAATTTTCCAGCCACAGGAAAAGTTCCTGGCAGATCTCAGAAGAAAAAAGGATCTCTCTAAGATTCAAGAAAAATGTAGAGGAACAATTTGGAAGCACGTGTTATAGACACGATGTTAGTTTTATGTAAATAATCAACTCATTAGATAAAAAAATAAAAATCTGATTATTTAGAACATTGTTAGAACAATTCCTTTTCCTTCCCTATCTTTCCAATGACTTTGTAATAGAAATAAATGAGGAAATGAAGCTCTTCATAGGGACTAAATGATGTAAGTCATGTGTTGTAGACAGAAAGACAATTTAAATTAAGTATGTCTGTTTAATTAAAAAACTGTCCCACACTTAGTATGATTTAAACAACCAGGGAGCAGGTATGTATTTTTGGAAATACTTATTTGTGTGTAAGTAAGAGAAAGAGTCAAACCTAATATCAATATAAAACTTTTAAAAATTATTTTGTCTCAGTTCATTGTAAAACATACAAAAATTTATGGCAGGATAAGTAGTACAGTAGAAAGAGTATTTGCCTTTTACATGGCCATCCTAATTTTAGTCTCTGGCACCCAATATTACCCCCTGAGCACCACTAAGAGTTAACTCTGATCACAGAGACAGGAGCAAGCCCTGAGAACCACTTGGTGTGTCTCCAAATAAAATAAAATATACTGATAATTTCTGAAAATGTTAAGTGGATATGCATTGTTTTATTTTTAGCAATAAATACCTCATTCTATGAGAGTTAATTAAAGACAAATTGTATGAGAACATCATCTGAATCTATCATAGTGTTGAAATTATAGACATCAGCCAGGTTTTTTAATTGTTGAAATACTTGATAGCTTCTGTCTCTGGAACAGTACTTACTAAGTCATACTTGGTAATTATTTCCCCTTATTATTTGTCTGCTTCTTTAAAATACTTCATCTCTCTATTTCATCATAAGAGTCTGTCTCTTTTTTTGATATTGATTCCAATATTAAAAATTTTTTATTTTTATCCAGCTTGAGATGTAACTTATATCTATACTGTAAAATGATAATGGATAGAGTATAATGGGGTTGACTTACATATCATATGATGATGACCACAGTAAGTCTACTCACCATCTATTTTTCCCTATATCTATGAAAAAGCAGAGAATATTGTTTACAATTGTAATTAGAAGTTTTAATTTTATATTATATTTTATGTACTTGTATATGTTTTTTTGGATACAATTTCTTATCTCCCCAATGCTTATGTGTCCATACCCAGTCACTACCCCAAAACCAATGTTTCTCAGGGTAGATCATTCCTTTTCCTCCTTCTCCTTATTGTAAATATAACTTTTTTGAACTAAAACTCACAGGTTTCTTTGGATTACTTTTTCAATTCCCTTACGTTGCTTTTCTGTGCCTCACAAATGAGCAAAGTTATTCAATATTTACTTTTCTTATTCTGACTTATTTCACTTACCATTATCCTCTCCCATTTTTCACTGTTGTTGCAAAAGGAAATATTTCTTTTTTTTTTCTTAAACTTGAGTAGTATCCCATTGTGTAGATACATTCAACAGTGCCTTTCTTCAGCCATCTGTTGTTGGGTTGTTTCTATGGATATTGTAAATAAAGTTGCAGTGAACCTACTCATCTCAAAGCACACAAATTCAATGAGTATTCTCATTTTCTTCTTCTTCTTGAAAACTCAACATCAACATTTGGTTGATATTTGTGCTCTGATTCAGAAGCTGGATGAATGCTTTAAGAGGATGTGGTGTGTGTATTTGCACAATAGACTACTGCTTTTCTATATTAAAGAGTGAATATTAACAATATATTAATATTGGATCAAATTTGAGGGAATTGTGCTGAGTAAAATAAAGTAGACAAAATTGCATTATTTGACTTCTGTGGAATATAATTATAGGAAACAAACAAGTAAAATAATACAGACTCATGAAACATAAGAACAAAAAATTGAGCTTTTAGAAGGAAGTAGGGTGTTGGAACTTAGGCAAAAGGAACCATTTTTATGCTGGACAGTAGAAACCAGATTTACATGATTACCACAAAGTAAGGTATCTAGAAATTGAATTATAAAGTTGTATATTTAAAGCAATTGAATTATATGAGCTATTTTTTTCTTCAATTTAAAAATCCACCATGAGACTAAGTAAAATTTTTTTAGGAAGAATGTTTTTTGTAATCTTAAAATTCAGATGGCATATCATAAAAATGAAACTTAAAATTTATAGGATCTAAAGCCTATATTTCGCAAAACCTTCTTATATATTTGTGTTTATGAATAGTAAAGGTATTTTGTTTAAATGCACAGTCTGCCTCTATAAATGGGTGTTTGACTGCAGATAGATAGTAAATCTAATACATTACATTTATCAGCGAGCAAACTACTTCTGGCATAACATTAGTACATGAGTCAATTCATGAACACTTTCTACTCTCCAAGATTTTCTTGAGGGCTAAGTTGACATCTTTATTTCTCAAACTGTAGATCAAGGGGTTCAACATGGGCACAATGATGGTATAAAACACAGAAGAGATTTTCCCTTGGCCCATCGAGTTCACAGAGGATGGCTGCAGGTAGATGACAGTCAAGGACCCAAAGAAAATAGTGACAGCTGCAATGTGGGAGCTGCAGGTGCTGAAGGCTTTGGATCTACCCTCTGTGGAGCGAATGCGGAGGATGCTGGAGAGGATGAAGATGTAGGAGGACAGGATTGTTAAGGAAGGGATCATAATGTTAAATGCACTCATAATTAGTAGTATCAGTTCATTGATGTAAGTGCTGGAACAGGATATTCCAAAGAGAGGAAGAAGATCACAGAAGTAATGGTTGACTACATTGGTCTTACAGAAAGACAGTCTTAACACAAAGCCTGTATGGACCGAAGAGCCAATGATACTCCAGATATAAACTCCCATTGTGAGCAGAAAGCAGACATGGGAAGACATGATGACATTGTAGAGCAAGGGGCTACAGATGGCAACATAGCGGTCATAGGCCATGGCCGCCAACATGTGACACTCTGCTATAGCAAAGATGACAAAGAAGTAGAGTTGTGTCATACATTCAGGGTATGAGATGATGTTCTTCTCGGTCACAAAATTCACCAGCATTTTGGGCGTAATAATGGTGGATTGGCAGAGATCAATGAAGGACAAGCTGCAGAGGAAGTAGTACATGGGGGTTTGCAGATTAGAACTGAGACTTACGAGGATGATCATGCCCAGATTCCCCACCACAGTGACCATGTAGATTGCAAGGAAGAGGAGGAGGAGTGGTAGTTGGAATTCTGGTTGGTCTGTCAGGCCAGTGAGGATGAACTCGGTCACCGTAGAGTCATTTCCAGGGTCCATTGTCTTCTCAACAGAACCTAAGATCATAAATAAAACATGAGTATATGATGGATGGACAAATAAAGGTCTGTGTGAGAGTTGAGAGAAATGTTATTCCTTCTGACTTATTATGGGAAGTCATGCCTCAGCAGAGGATAATGAAAACTAAGGTATCATCACTTAGGTCTCTCCTGCTTCTGCAAAATCATTGCTTCACATTGAGCAATAGGAGAAATTGTGGACACCAAAACCCTGAACTATGATACTTATAAATTTTATAAAATAGTACCTATTTTATAATATTTTAATATATAATAATTTATATTTCATATATTGTATTGTTATTGACATATTAAATAATGCATTATTGTGTTATTAATTATATAATTGTATACATTATTTTAAATTTATAATGGCCTTTTAATTTATATTTTAAAATATTAAAATAATTTTATTAATGCATATTTTGATTATTGGGCCACACTTGGTGGTTCTCAGAGCTTACACAGGCTCTGTGCTCAGGGAACCATTCCTGGCAGTGCTCAGGGGATTGTTTGTGGTGTCAGGAATCAAACTAGGACAACCATCAAGTGTTCTATATGCTATATTATCCCACCCCAATTTGCTTTTTAGAAAATCTGCCATGATGAAAAGCACAATTGCTATTCTGAGGAATCCTCTTTCCTAACATTTCATATATATGTATCTAAAATTGCCCATGAAAATGGCATGTTTTTATTTTACCATAATGGTATTTATTGATGCCTATAATACACATCACATCTATAAATCTGGGATACAAAGTGGGACACATTTGTGGTGTTAGGTCTAAACAAGGGTAGCCACATACAAGGCATCTGTACTCTTTGCACCCTCTGTAATATCTGTGATCCTAGACTTAATTTTTTACACACCAAATTTATTAGAAAATTTTCTTTTCCATATTCTCCTCCAAACTATGAAATCCACTTAATTGGATTTTGGGGTAGCTTTTATAATGAAACCTACCATTTAAAAAGATACTTTATGCACATAGAAACAATTCCTTTTGGGGGTACTTCAGAACTTGCAATGTTCAGGGGGTAGTTCCCAGCTCTATGCTAGTAGGGCAGGGAATATCAGTGTGTGAATTAAACCCACAGCTTCTGAGCTCAAAGCATGCATGGGAATGTTGCACTGGTGAAGGGAGGTATGCTGTTTATAACTGAAACCCAACCACAAACATACTTGTACTTATGGTGCTTAAAGACTTATATTAAAAATAAAAACAATTAAAAAACATGCATGCCAGCCCTTCAATCCACCACCAGGTCTTATATAATTCTTCTAATTCTTATATGCTTGGTACGTTTAAATTCAGTAACTTAGCCAATATTTAATTTTGTTTTCTAATTTTTACTCACTTTGTATTAAGACTTTAAAATCAGTACAGAGCTTGAAATTGCACCTTCCTCAATACGTGTAAATAAAATGATTAAAAGTCAGTTTTAAATTCATATAGACTCACTAGCAGCAAATAAAACCATCACACATGTGAGTTAAAAAAAGACTGGAAGGGCAAGAGCAATAGTACAACAGTAGGGTGTTTGCCTTCCATGTAGCTGACCCAGGACAGACGTGGGTTCGATCCCCAAGCCAGGAGCGATTTCTGAGAGCATAGCCAGGAGTAGCTCCTGAGCATCAACGGTGTGGCCCAAAAACTGAAAGGAAAAAAAAAGACTAGAGGGAGTGCAGGGATGGGTGGTGGAAAGACTCAGCTAGACCATTTAGGACTATGATTCAGGCTGATCCCTCCTGGCCTCTGGAAGTTTATTTCTGTGCACTTGGCATCTGTTTCTCTAAAGGAATGCTGAGAAGAGTTCCTAGCACTAACCTTGCAGAAATCCTTGGTGCTGAGAGATTAGAGCCTAATGGTCTTCATGGTGATAGTGTCACTGGTCCTGATCTCTGTAAAGTGGGTGCCCTCTGCCTAAGTTGGTTTAAATGACATGATGGTTCTATATCTGGGTGCTGGTGTTAGGAGACTTCGAAGGAAGGAATCATGATAATGACCTCCCTCTAGAATCTCATCCCACAAGTATCCACTCTTGGGGAAAGAAACAATTAGAATTTCTCTTTTACCTATTGATTCTCCAGGGTTTAATGTCATCACATATGTGTTATCCATAATTGCTGCTGAGGACAAAACTACAAACTGGAAACAGATATAATTTATACTGTTACGGCTATATCTTTTGCTGAATATTTTCTTATACAGTGACAAAACCCCCTCCCCCATGTTTTTTATCTTCTCTTTGTGAATTGCTCGATATGGAATTTGGTGTAAAAGAATCCCTCAGTTTAATGCTTATGTTTGAACCAAGTCATGGGTATTGTTGGACGTGTTCTTACGCCCCCATATACTCTGATAACGCCATGTGGCTTTATTTTTTGTTTGCTAAGGCACACTAAAACGGAAAAATACTATACATACCAATAAGTTCTTATCTAATAGAGATGGGAACACACAAATCTTGTAGTGCAATGGGACCTTACACCCTGAACATTGACATAAAGACCTGGCACAGGCCTCAGAAGAATGGGCATTCTCCATTTATCCCTGATCTAGAGAAGACATGTACAAAACATCCAAGGTTGTCTATAACATCACCTGGAGGCATTCCTCTACCAGGGAAGACCCTACAGCTGCTCTGACATCGATCTACTCAAAAGAGACTTCCCTTAACACTGAGAAGACTTAACAACAACAATGACCTGCTTACTGGACAGGGCTTGCTGTATTGTCCCTTAATATTGAGGTGAAACTAGAGGATACTCCACACCAGCCTGACTTCAATGTAGGATGTGCAGATTCCAGGATCTTTAATACAGAAACCTGATGCCAACAATAGGACTGCATGAAAAATAAAACTATATTGGCACTACAGACAATGACTTGGATTGAATAAATTAGTTTGCCTGGATCCTAGAGTTGGTCTTATGCCAGGAAACTTCAGGGGTAGTGGTCTCCTTGTATTTAGACCAAGGCTATTCCTTTCTATGACTCCCATATTTTGGTGGGCCTATGCAAACAATATTTGCCACTCTAACACCGTTTTTACTGTGTCCTTTTGACTAACCCTTAAAAAAAACCTCTTAAACTTTTGATGTTAACTTAAACTAATATGTATGTGCATGAATATATAAAAATACTATGCCTTCAAAGTTAAGGAGTCACATAAATCTCATGGCTTTAGGTTGCTTTGTGTACTGCTAAGAAATGTTATAATGTCCTACAATCTGGGGACTTGTGGACAAAGTAATTGTACATAGGTTCTGCCTTATTCTTCTTAATGATTTTTTTGACTGTAAGTTCAATATTTAGGCATCAGCAAGGGGATTTCTTCTGAGAACTCTTTTATGGGCGATTGTTCTTTCACTGTAACTTTACCTTGTCCTCTTTGCATCATTGTTCTCATAATTAAAAATAAAAAAAAATTAAAAGAAAAAAATTTACACTGTTAGAGTTCCAGTGGGTTTTAGGCCAAGATGTTCAAAAGTTTAAGAAAATTTTAAAATGCAGATGATAGGGCTATTTTTTTTGTTTGTTTTTGAGCCACATCCAGTGACACACACTTGTTACTCCAGGATCTGCTCTCAGAAATCAGTCCTGGAAGGTTTGGGGAACCACGTGGTATGCTAGGGATCAAACCTAGGTCAGCCACATGAAAGACAAATGTGCCTGTTGTGCTAACATATCTTTCAAAGATATGCTCACATTAAATATAAAAAAGGGTGGGGTAACACAAACCCTGCTACTACAGCACTTTTTCTGGTTTTGTTTTATTTTTTATTTTATTTTTTTTATTACTTTCCTTCTCTTTTTTCTCCCACTTTTTTCTTTCCTTTCCACTTTTGTGGATATTAGTCGGTGATTATTTTTTTAGTAGTTGATACCAATTTTTTTCTCCTCTTTTTCTTAACCTTTTTATCTCCAACAGAATAGCATAATTTGAATCATTCAGCCTCATAAATTGAGGGGGGAAAAGAATGATACTAGGACCTGTCATATGAATATGTAGTGTAAATAAAAAATGACCAGACTGGAACACCAAACAGAATAGATACCCAACCTATAACAAACTGTAAGGCGGAGACCATTCACACTAGGATTCTGGGGGGTAAAGAAGGGAGATGTGGGAGACATACTGGGAACAAGAGTGGAGGGAGGACAACATTGGTGGTGGGAATGCCCTTCATTCATTGTCACTATGTATCATAAATTATTCTGTGTAATGAACTTGAGTCACAATAAAAAAAATTAAAAACAAAAAAAAATGAAATATCTGAGGAACAATATAGTAACATGTATTATAGATCCCATGTTAGTTTTGTGTAAATGGCCACAATATTTTGTCATTTTATTTTAATTAAAATAATTTTATTTATTTGTACCAAGATTTATCATTGTATTCAAAATACTAAGTCTTTAATTATCTGAGATGTGAATTGCAATACAGCTTATAATTAAGATTACCTTTTTCAAAGTTTGAGATATAATAGGAAAAATTGAAGTTCAACATTGCTTATGGTAAAGATGTATGGTGATGAGTTGATTCACTTAAATATCACAAACCAATGACCATATCAGTTTGTCAGTGGATACCACCATCGCCAACATGTTTGCATATTGTCATATTGTTACTATTTTTGTGGCAGAAATATAGGAAATTTACTTTCTTAGAAACTTAAAGGGTACTATGTAATGAACTATAGCCACCAAACTCATTAGAACTCTTTCATCTTACAACTGTCATGGTCAAACATAACACTATCCTGCGTGAGGGTCTGATAACCACCAATTTCATGAGCTTTTTTCTTTTTGAGAGTCTTTAACACTCTACAGATAAAGTAGTATTTTATATATGTCTTTCTCTGAGTTTACAGATTCAGTCTCATGCACTCCATCCATGTTGTCAAAAATGCCAGGGATTTCTTCCTTCCAGGAACCAGATAAAATGGCTTGGATATATATTGTACATTTTAGGCTGCTTCAACATCTTGGTTCATTAGATGAATTCTAAAATGCTTCAAGTTACTGCTAGATGTGAGGCTTAAATTTTTTATTCCTATTTTTAAATTTCTATTACTAGACCATAACTGAGGATAAAAATTACATAAATATCATGGAATATGCTGCACACCAGTAGTTCTCAAGCATTGGAAAAATAAATATGACTCTATTCAAGATATATTGGCTATTCTCTAAAAGTTGACAAATTTGATAGAGAAAATAAGAACACTCAGACTCTGATAATCTCAGTCTTCAATATATGTCCTTACCTCATAGTCTGAGATAAGAATTGCAATCACAATTCCACTTATGTTGAATTAGTTTACTTAATCTCCATTTCTCCGACACCCAATTCACAGTTTCCGATGTTCTATTTAAGTAAAGGAGTATTTGTTCCTAATTAAGATTCATGCAAATTGGGTTAAAACTGTTTGACACATAAATGTGTTTACTCTTTAGAATCTCAGAGATGGAGATAATTACATTGTGTCGGACAAATATAAAGCTATCTTGAAACAAATATTCTAAAACATAGATTTGGCCCACCAGCTCTGAATCCATAGACCTATTCAGTTTTTTTCACATCCCATTATGTTCATTCCAGATTTACTTATTAGGCATCATTAAATATCCTGGATATCTAGTTTTATCTGTAAGAAGTGACTATTTTTGTGACATTTGAGTTCATTGTGTGGTATATTGTTGTCTTAGTAACTGTTGCTAAATAAAAAGATAGAGAAAGGCTAGAATAATAGGGCAATAAGATTATCCTCAATTTCTTATTCTTTTCTAAGTATTTTTTCATACATAATCACTTTAACATAGGTCATAATATAGTCATCGGTTATAACTCATAACATACTTTAACATAGGAAATTGCAATTTGGGAGGTTTTATAAAAAGATTTAACATAAAATTTCAAAAACTATTGCACTGTTGAAGGGAGGTGTTTTGTTTATGACTAAAACCCAACTACAATCATGCTTGTATTCATGGTGCTTAAATAAAGATTTTATAAAAAATACAATGGAAAGAAAAAAATAAACAACAATAGTAAGCCAAAGCTTCTTAAATCACACACTACATAACCAAGGTCTGTTTGGGACCTGACATCATTCTTTCATAATTGTTTTCTACAGTTCAGAATTTTCCACAGGGCTAGTTTGACATCTTTATTCCGCAGACTATGGATTAGAGGGTTTAGCATGGGCACGACTGTGGTGTAAAACACAGAGGACACTTTGCCTTGGTCCATGGAGCTCACAGATGGTGGCTGCAGATACATGAAGGCTGCAGAACCATAGAAGATCATGACGGCCATCATGTGGGAGCTGCAAGTGCTGAAGGCTTTGACCCTGCCCTCTTTGGAGCGAATGCGAAGGATGCTGGCAATGATGAAGACATAGGAGGCCAGGATGGTTAGCGCAGGTGTCAGGATGTTAAATGCACTCAGGAAGAGAACCAATAATTCATTGATGTGGATGCTGGAACAGGAGAGTTCTAAGAGTGGAAAGAGATCACAGAAAAAGTGGTTGACCACATTGGTCTTGCAGAAAGAGAGTCTTATCATGAAGCCTGTATGAATTGAAGATCCAAAGATACCCAAAATATAAACTCCCATTGAGAGCAGAAAGCAGACATGAGGAGACATGATGACATTGTAAAGCAAAGGGCTACAGATGGCCACATAGCGGTCATATGCCATGGCTGCCAGCATGTGACACTCAGCAATAGCAAAAACAAGAAAACAGTAGAGCTGTGTCATGCACTCCGGGTAGGAGATGATGTTCTTCTCAGCCACAAAGTTCACCAGCATTTTGGGGGTAATTACAGTGGAATGACAGAGATCAATGAGGGACAAGCAACCAAGAAAGTAGTACATGGGTGTGTGCAGGTGAGAACTGAGCCCGATGAGCACGATCATGCCCAGGTTCCCCACCACGGTGACCACATAGACTCCAAGGAAGAGAAAGAGGAGTGGTAGTTGGAGTTCAGGACGTACTGTAAGTCCAGTGAGGATGAACTCGGTCACTGTGGAATCATTTCCAGATTCCATTTTCCTTTAAACAGTTCTAAGGCTTAAAAAAGAAAAACTTGAGTGTATGTATATAATAATTTTGTAGAAATTATTTATTCTTTGTCAGAAGAAACCCATGATCAAGACTCTTGAGTCTGTCCTCTTCCACTCACAGTGACTCTGGCTCAACAAGAAGTCTCTAAGGTCCCTATAATTAAAATACTCCTTAACTTTTTCTCAGTGGAGGTTCTCCAACACAGTGTTCCAGAAGCCTGAGGGCCCACCAAATGTTCTCATCCAAATGAACCAGCTGTTCAACGCAATAACCCAAAGATGCAATGTTGCTTGGGTTCTTGCATTTTGGAGACTTTCAACACACCCCAGCAGTGCTGAGGATCTTTAGAGATACACTCAGTGATATTCAGGAGACTCAAGGGCTATAACCAGTGATGCTTGGGGGACCAGATGGATCTAGGACTCAAACCTGGTCAGACACTTTATTATTTTTTTTGCAGGTATTATAAGCACGGTTCTATCTCCTAGTCCCCTCAGCTTTTTAAGAAAAAGGACTACATTTTTGTTTTTGTTTGGGGGCCACATATGGTGGTGCTCAGAAATTACTCCTGGCTCTGAGCTCAGAAATAACTTCTGGTGGGGCACAGGGAGACCCATTTGGATCTCAGGAATTGAACCTGTATCTGCTGCATGCAAGGCAAGTGCCCTACCTACTGTAATATGGTTCCAGTTCAGAAAAATACTAATGTTTTTATTTTTAGGTCTATTGCAATGATCAGTAGTACAACTGTTAGTTTTGAGAATGTTTCTTTGTAAATATATTCTATATATGTGTGTTTATATTAAGCACAGGAAGTAACATATTTATTAACTCTAAAAATTAATAGCACTACCCAATTACCAGAGCAGGTACAACTATGACAAGAAAGGGTTTGAATGGAGACTGAGTTTAATAGGGGAATAGGCAGAGTAGAGAATTCAGGGTCTTTACAGCCCATCCCTCGGAAGGAGAGAGAGAGAGTGAGAGAGAAAAAGAGAGAAAGTGAGAGAGAGAAAGTGAGAGAGGAAGAGAGAAAAAGTGAGAGAGGGAGAGAGAAAGGGAGAGAGAGGGGGAGAGAGAAAGGGAGAGAGGAAGAAGGAGGGAGGGAGAGAGAGAAAGCTGGTATTGGGATCAGGGCAAGTATTCAATCAGGGAGAAGACGAGGGAAGGGGGAAAGCAGAAGCTAAGTAGCAGAAACAGCTAGTCCAGCAGTCCAGTCAACTGTTTTTCCAGTGAAGCTATCTGGAAAATGCAGCCTATCTGGGAGAAACAGCCACTACTTCTGCTCCCCTCCCCCAAAGGCTGGCTCTAAGTGATAAATACCAGGGGGTCTTTTCCAATTGATTTCTTAGCCCTCTTTTAAAAGGCAGACCTCTTTTATGAAAATGTAACCCAAGACACACTTTCTGTCACTAATGTCCATAGAATTTGTAAGTATGGGAAACTTGGTTTTACTGGTCTGTGCTATTTTTCTTACTAGACTCCAAGCTCTAGCTCAGGAGCTGGGCAACTTCAACCACTCTCTACCTAAAATTTTGTTGGCTTACACATACCAAATTTCTTCATCCAAGCCTCCTGCCAGTGCTATCACTCATCTGTGGTTGATAGAGGAACAAAACAAGGGAATAGACAACATGAATAAGAAAAAACCCTTAGTATTTAATTGCAAAATTAATACCAAGAAGTGTGAGATGGTAGAATTGGGAAAAGGACAAGATGGACTAGTGGCAGTACATGGACAAAGATGGAGGTTCTGTGACACTTGAGCAGTGGGGAAGGTAACTTTGTCCATTATAAACCCTAGAAGTAAACATGATAAACAGCTTATCTAAGCTTAAAACAGATGTCTATATTTCTTAAGGGGACAGAGAGATAGCAAAGTGGTAGGGCATTTGCGTTGTCTGCAGCTTATTCAGGATTGATGGTGGTTTGAGTCCCCACATCCTATATGGTCCCCTGTGCCTGCCAGGAGCAATTTTTAAGCACAAAGCCAAGAGTAAGCCCCGAGCACCACTGGCTGTGACCCAAAAACCAACACACACACACACACACACACGCCACACACACACTAAACAAAAAACAAAAACTAGTTAACATTTACCAAAAAAATGAGTCATATATGGAAGTGGAAATTTATAATATCAAACAATAGTTGAAGTCATGCTCTTGACTGCGTATGTTACTTTATGTGATATGAACATTCTAAATAATTTTACAACATCAAAGAATCTGCCATTTGAAGTATGGCTGAGAAACATTTTTATTTTGCCACAAAAATAACTGAAGCCATCTCATAACAATTATCACAATATCCACCATATTGTTTTATTTAGGATATTGAAGACCAATTGTATATGTTGTGAGAGTAGAAAAAAATTCACTGTGTGAAACTATGAGGAGAAATTTTGGCTTTGTGGCAAAGATGAACATTCCATTATCAGGCTTGGTCTTATCTTCATATGAGCAGTGTCTGATCAACTTGAGTCTTAGCAGATATTATGTAAGTGTGCAGACAGCCACAGGCTGGGTGAGCAGAATCCATTTTACAACTGTATACACCCACTAATTTCTGATGTTCAGAAGAAGTAGATTGATATCTTAACTTGGCACCTTTTTTGGTGTGTAATCTGGGATAATTATATACACTCACCATCTGAAAACTGAAAATAAGTGTAGTCATCTCACTATCATGTGAAAATCAAGCTAAATGAGATCTAAAGGTACAAGTATGGCTTACTTGACTCTTGGTTATAAACAGTAAGTACCAATGTTAATTTTTATATTGATTTTTAATAACTGCCTTTTATTGGGTCACACTTTTTATTCCTGTAAAGATAACTGGAGTCTGCTATTTCTGAATACATTTTTTTGTTTTTTCTACATCAGTTCATGAATGATGCAGTAATTTGGAGTTTGCTTCTGTTCTTTATTTTAGTTTATATTAATTGCCTAACATTACCAAAATCTTTCATAATCTACTAGAAAGTTTAAAGTGGCATTTCTTTGCTATTAACGGATTTATATCAATATGTGTTTTGTTTTTTTTTAACTCTTGGGGCTGAAGCAATAGCACAATGGTAGGGCATTTGTCTTGCATGTGGCTGACCCAGGATGGACTGTGGTTTGATCTCTTAGAGTCCCATATGGACCCCCAAGCCAGGAGTGATTTCTGAGTGTATAGCCAGGAGTAACCCTGGGCGTCACCAGGTGTGGCCCCAAAATAAAATAATAATAATAATAATAATAAACTCTTGACAGTTATGAATTAACATAGATTTGGAAAAAATTAATAAAGCGCTCATTTCTGAGTTTAAATGAGAAAAGAAAGAGGTTTCTCTCATAATTCTGTTCAGCTAGGACAGAGAGAGGATGGAGAGCCTTTACTCATCTAGAGTGTGGTGGTGAGAGTGAAGAGAGTGGGGAACAAGCCAGAACCCATATTTATGTCTCTGCATGCCCTGGAGGGAAATGGGGTGGGAAAACTCAACCAGAAAATTCAGGACCATTATTCAGGATGATCTCTTCTAGCCCCTATAAACTCACATCTGTGCAGTTGGCATGTGTTTCTCTAAAGGAAAAGTCACTTTCTTGATGCTGAGGGGAGTTCCTAGCACTAACCTTGCAGAAATCCTTGGTGCTGAAGGCTCAGAGTCAAATGGTCTTCATGGTGATAGTGTCACTGGTCCTGATTTCTGTGAAGTGGGTGCCTTCTGAATAGAGCAGTTTAAAGGACATAATGATTTTTATATCTGGATGCTGGTTTTAGGATCCCGAGAAGGAATGAATCATAATAAGGATCTCCCTTTAGAATCTCATTCCACTCTTGGGGAAAGAAACAATTAGAATGTTCCCTTTCCCCACTTGATTCTCCAGGGTTTAGCGAAGTCCCGTAAGTATGATCCATGATTACTGCTAGATGATAGATTTAGAAACCAGGATCTGATAGAATATTTTTATTTTAGAAAGACGTAGATTCTTGGATCTGAGTTCATGGAGACATACTCTACATGAGTTAAATCTACAGCACATCATGATTTGATTTACATCTATTATGAAATTATCATCATAATAAGTTTAGTTAACATCCATATGCTCATAATTATAAAAAATAAAAATGTTATTTTGGGATGAGTCCTCTATGCACGTACACACATTATATATATTCCCATAGCAGCTGTCAAATATAGCAAACTGCAGCATTAAAAATAGTCTTAGTGTACATCATATACCTGCTATAGGAATTAGTATCTTTTTGATCACTTTTATTCAAATCGACCTTAAGGAACTGCAAATTTTGACCTCTTTTTCTTGTGTCAAAATTCCACATACACATAAAGTCAATACATT
This sequence comes from Suncus etruscus, assembly GCF_024139225.1. Taxonomy (NCBI): domain Eukaryota; kingdom Metazoa; phylum Chordata; class Mammalia; order Eulipotyphla; family Soricidae; genus Suncus; species Suncus etruscus. The sequence continues at coordinate 11,056,913 of NC_064855.1, forward strand.
TCTTACTCTGCCTGACATTTAACTTTACTTAATTCCCTACAGATTCCCATCAGTATCACAATCAGAATTTTTATGTCTCTTGTGGCTGATAATTCTCCATTTCATATGATTATCTGCCTCCGTCCTACCTCTGGGTTCTCCATGACTGTGCAAGATGACTCTCCACCTTGACTATGGTGCAAGATGCCACATTGAGCAAAGGTGAGCAGAGAGCTCTTATGAGTGATTTTCACTTCCTTTGTATTAATATCCCGAAATGAAATTGCTGGATCATATTATAGCTGTTATTACTTTTTTGAGGAACAGACATGGCATATTTCATAGCAGGCATATCATTATATCCACCTGCCAAAGGGCACTCTTTTTTGCACATTCTCACCAGTATCTTAATATTTTACTACTATTTTATTAAACAATTCTAGTATTTTGGTAGCCTGTATTCCATAACTGTTCATTATATTTAGGAATACTAAACACACTTTATATCTTTCTCAACATGTTTTAACAAACATTTAGTCATTATTCATATTGACTGGAATGTCATTAAAAATATGGCTGCTTAACGGCTAGAACCACAAAGAAAAACTTCATCATAAGCTCCAGTCCTTGAGCTGCACAGGCACCAAGATCTTTAGATACAGAGATCTGATTTTTACCATCCAAGACAAAGCAGAAGTCTTCCATACACACAAAAGCACCGAGGGGAGAGTAAACGATCATGCAAGGAGTCTATAGTTAATCCCATGACAATATACTTCAGGAGTGGAGAAACCCTGTATCTCCTAGGCCAAGGGAATTCCCTGTATAATATCCCCAATAGTTACTGTGCCTATGCGGGGTGGAGGGGGGGGGAAGCACAGAATAATCATTTTCCACATATTTATTTATTGATTGATCGATTCTTTTTGACCTCTTTATTTTGGTGTAGATATTGAAGTTGATGTTTCCAATTTTATTTTATTTTATTTTATCTTACCTTATCTTTCTCTTTCTTTTTGCACTCTGGCATGATTTGATTTAAGAACCAGACTGTTTTGTGGTACTTGTCTTTATTTCTGTAGT